>NC_053500.1:29317318-29617318 GCF_905171775.1 Rana temporaria | reverse complement strand
TGTATCGATGATACAAACCAATAAGGAATACATTATTTGTACTCCTAGAAGCAAAAATATTGGCCCGGATTCACAAAGCACTTGCGCCGACGTATCTCAAGATACGCCGTCGTAAGTACAAATGTGCGCCGTCGTATCTATGCACCGACCCACAAACTAAGATACGCCTAAAAATAGGCTTCATCCGACTGACGCAACTTGCCTACGCTGGCGTATCGTGGGCGCATATTTACGCTGGTCGTATTTGGTGCTCCCATTGATTTTCTATCCACATATGCAAATGAGGGAGATACGCCGATTCACAAACGTACGTCTGTCCGACGCAGTGCGTGTAAAGTCATACGTCCGGCGTAAAGTTATGCCCCATAAAGGAGGTGTACCTCAGCAGCAGACATGCAAAGGTCTGCACCAGGGAACTCAAGCCGTTGTATTTTACGTTGTTTACGTTGGACGTGAATATGGCTGGGCGTAGGTTACGTTCACGCCGTAGGCAGTGATCCGTCGTATCTTAGGGAGTAGATCCGACGTGATTCTGCGCATGCGCACTGGGATGCGTCCACGGGACGACGCATGCCGTTCATTATACGTATCTGTCTGAGCCTCAGCCCATAATTTGCATGGGGTCACGCCTCATTTGCATGGCTCACGCCCACTTCCACATATGCCGGCTTACGCCTAGGAAAACCCAGCGCAGTTTTGGCAGCACTGGCTTTGTGAATCCAGTGCTTGCCTCTCTGCGCTGCGTCGGCGTAGCGTAAAGAAGATACGCTACGGCGGCATAAATATGCACCGCTGTTTGTAAATCCGGGCCATTGTTTTTGTATAAGCATCGAGAAATCAGCTGAATTGGCAAGAAAGCCAGCCGCACATGTACACCGACTGATAATCCTAACCAAACCAAGCATACATTAGATCTATCACTGGAAACAATGTTTCAGTTAATCATACAAGTAATAGAAAAAAGAAAAATATCACCCCCCCCCCCCCCCACCCTCACTAAATATCAAATTGTATTTTTGTAAGTTTGGCTCAATACCCAGTAAGTCCCGCCCCCGCTCCTTTAGACACCACAAAGATGGCACTTGGTAGATTTTAGCAATGAAGGCAAAGAAAATATTAATATTAATGGTATCTTAAGAAATCCACTAAAGGCAAAATCTTTGATAGGACCAGAAATCTTTATCTTTGCCAGTGCTAAATGCCTCCAAGTCCCTGCCACCCAACCTGTGGCCTAGGGGTCGCATGCGACCACTTGGCACTTTATGTGTGGCACTAATCTTTCATTCCCTTTTGGCCCTGTTTTAGTAGCCATTTCTAGCAACCTTATGCAATATGTCTCCAGTCTATCACGGTCTAATAAAGCATGTCACTAGTCTTCAACAACTCCTAGCATGTCTACAGCCTCTGATCATTGTATCATGTCTGCAGTCTGACCATCTCTTGCATTGTGTCTTCAGTATCTGACCATCTCTTGTATCATATATGCAGTATCTACAATTATATTATATATATATATATATATATATATATATATATATATATATATATATATATATATATATATATATATATATATAACGCCTATGCACAAGATTCAATAGACAGCACATTGTGCCGTTCACATTACAAAAGCATGAAGCGTTTGTGTCGATTTGCTCAATGTCGAGTCAGGAGGCGTTAAAGCTTGTCAACACCTCCCATTCAAGTCTATGGTAACGCTCCGCAAAAGCTTGGCAGGTGTTTTCGATGCGGTTTTAGGGTGGTAGTAGAGCGTTAAAATCTGTCTTTTCCATTGTGGAACGCTCAACGGCTACGAAACCGCACATAGGGGGTTTAGGGAGCGTTTTAGCGCTTGGAAAATGGCCCATTCTAAAGCTCATTGATGCCTGACACCCATGCTAATGCTTTACAAACGCTGTAGGAGCGTTTGTTGAGCGTCAGTAATTTAGCAAGTGTGAACAAGCCCTTAGTGCAATAAAATCTCAAATCAGCCACATCATTTGTAAATATAAAATGGGACAACCAAGGCAAGATGTCAAGTCTCACTCTCCAGGCCCCGGCTACTACTGGGTGGGGAGCGGAGGATGATCACGCCGCCGGGGAAGGCAAGGTGATAAGCCGGCAGGCGGCTTGGCCTGGGACTTGAGCCAAGGCAGAAGAACATGCGGAGCTGAATGGGCATGCAACCGAAACTGAAGAAATATTCACCCCTGCTCTGACCAGAACATGATCATCAGAAAGGGGCACAGATAATGGAAAAAAAATACACCCCTCTAAGCTAGTAGGAGCAGCAGAGCGGGGGTATGTAATTCAGATTTATTTTATTTTTTTTAATCTGCACTGACTGTTTTTGAAATTGACCCAGTCCCTGTTCAAATCCAATCCAGGCACAAAACCAGGGACAAACTTGGTCCAGGGACAGTGTCCTCAATCCGGGGACTGTCCCCGGAAACCGGGGGTGTCTAGTCACCCTAAACTAAGGGCAGTCTTATACCTAAAGCTTGGGAACACATAGTAAGGTGTGCATGTCTTTTAGCACAGCAGCAAGTTCCTCTGATCTTACTGGCTTCATGTGCTGCATGGAAATGGATATCTTTTCCCAAGTCAGAGACCAAAGCACTTCCTTGCTAACCCTAAGTAAACAATGTTTTAGTGCCCTTGAGAATGTAGAATAGTGTCTGCGGAAAGACAGAATCCATTTTTCTCTCTCATTTAACCTCCACATTACGCCTGCATTGTTTAGTGCAAAATAGAATAGGAGTGATGAAATCCCTGGAGTCCGGCAACCAGAAAAGTTTACAGCCGATGACGCCTTTTTCTGGGCATTATGTACAGCACTTATAATTACTGTACTCCTATTCTCAGCTCCTAGGAGGGTTTGCCTGGTTGTTACATATTTCAGTAGACAATACTCGCAAGCTTAGATTTTAATCACAAGTTTCTTGTAACAATGATCTAAATAAAGCCATTAGTGAAAAATTGGATACCTCTAAACAAGGTGGGATTTTTCGGGCAACCACAAATAGAAATGACAACTGAGGTCATAAAAATATAAGTTTTAATACAAAATATAAATAGACATACTAAATATCACAATGACATATCAAAATACATTATAAAAGTATCAACCTAGAAAAAATTACTACTGTAGATCATCGTGTGCCCCAGGACAAAGCTAAGGGCATAGATGGTCGTTTCCGACGCGTTTCAAATGTTTGTTTCAAATTTACATCCTTCTTCAGGGAAATTGAACAGTAACATTTTTTCCTCTCCCAGACAAAGAATACCCCAGGGAGGCGTGGGCGCACCAACACCAAGATAGTGGCCGGACCGGGTGACACATCCAATGCCCAAGAGGACTCCAGAACCATGGGGGGTGGGTGATAGATAATCAAATCCACTATTCGGTCAGCAACCAACCATAGCAAAAGCAATCCCAGCACTCCTGAGACAAGGCTCAATTAAGGATAAACCGGTATTCCATAGAGGAGTCCAAGGCAAAAGTGAAAAAAGAGACCAACGCCATATAGCCTCCCACTCCTGTTTTACTGTTCAATTTCTCTGAAGAAGGATGTAAATTTGAAACAAACATTTGAAACGCGTCAGAAACGACTATCTATGCCCTTAGCTTTGTCCTGGGGCACACGATGATCTACAGTAGTAATTTTTTCTAGGTTGATACTTTTATAATGTATTTTGATATGTCATTGTGATATTTAGTATGTCTATTTATATTTTGTATTAAAACTTATATTTTTATGACCAAAGTTGTCATTTCTATTTGTGGTTGCCCGAAAAATCCCACCTTGTTTAGAGGTATCCAATTTTTCATTGATCAAGGGATGTTGGCAACATCATGCCGTCACACATGAGCCAAGTTTTTCTTTTTTCAATAAAGCCATTAGTAATATTTGTTTGTGTTTTGTGACAGCGACTGTCAAAAAATAAATGTTTAATTAACTGTGTATTTCACAGGTTAAAAATAAATAAATAAAATTAATTATTTATAATATATATATATATATATATATATATATATATATATATATATATATATATACACACACATACATATATATATATATACATATATATACATATATATATACATATATACACATATACATATATATATACATACATACATACATACATACACACACACATATACACACACAATATATAAAAACAAACAATGATCCAACGTACAGGTTGCAGACAAGGGCAGGATGGCTGCTGCTCATAATTATGATCTGATGATCTCATAATGAAGTGCCACCCCTAGTGATATTGCATACAATTTTCCATGGGCCACATTCCAATCTATTGTGCTATGAAAGGATTATTTCACTCCAAAATCTGAAAACAAAGGAAGTCTAGAACATGAAAAAGGGATTTCATAGATAACAATAGATTGGATAACAGTGATCTCCACATGCCAATACAATAGTCTTCTCATCTAAAAGTAGATAAAATCCCATCACAAAAAAAAAAAAAAAATCATTATGGACATGCTGAGAAGGAAGCTAAATATATCAAGTGTGCTGCTCAACAGACACCATTCTGAAGCAACAGTACTACACTCATTTCCCCAAGAGCTTAGTAAATGTGGTAAAGCTTTGCTAATAATCATCCAATTATGTGCAAGCAAAAAAACGTTATTTTTATTTTTTACATCTTTTCTTGCACCTGATTGGGTATGCTTTACAAAGTGAATCTTTTCCAACATTTACTAAGAAAAATTAGTGCAACGTCATACAGTGCCTTGAAAAAGTATTCATACCGCTTGAAATTTTCCACATTTTGTTATGCCAAAAATATAAAAATGTATTGTATTGGAATTTTATGTTATAGCCCAACACAAAGTGGTAAATAATTATGGTTTTCATTTTTTTTTTTACAAATATGTGAAAGGTGTGGCGTGCATTTGTATTCAGCCCCCTTTATTCTGATAGCCCCCCAACTAAAATCTAGTGGAATCAATTACCTTCAGAAGTCACATAATTGGTAAATATAGTCCACCTGTGTGTAATTTAATCTCAGTATAAATACAGCTGTTCTGTGAAGCCTCAGAGGTTTGTTAGAGAACCTTAGTGAACAAACAGCATCATGAGGGCCAAAAGGAACACACAAGACAAGTCAGGGATAAAGTTGTGGAGAATTTTGAAGAAGAGTTAGGTTATAAAAAAAAAAATCCCAAGCTTTGAACATCTCATGAAAATTATTCATCAGCAAATGGAAAGAGAATGGCACAACTGCAGACCTACCAAGACATGGCCGTCCACCTAAACTGACAGGCCGGGCAAAGAGAGAATTAATCAGAGAAGCAGCCATAAGGCCCATGGTGCCTCTGGAGAAGCTGCAGAGATCCACAGTTCAGGTGTCGGTCTAATGGTCGTCTCTGACACCTTTCACACTGAGGAGTTTTTCAGGCGGTACAGCGCTGCTATGCCGCCTAAAAAACTCCTGCCCAGCAACCTCAATGTGAAAGCCGGAGGGCTTTTACACTGAGGCGATGCACTGGCAGGAGAGAAAAAAATCTCCTGCTAGCAGCATCTTTGGAGCGGTGAGAGGAGCGGTATGTATACCACGCCTTCCCATTTAAAACAATGGAAAACCGCGGTAATACCGCCCGCAATGCGCCTCTGCAGAGGCGCATTGCGGGCGGTATTAACCCTTTATCGGCCGCTAGCGGGGGTTAATACGGCACCGATAGCGGCCGTATCCCGTGGCAAATCCGACAGTATAATTCCGCGATTTTTAGCGGCGCTATACCGCCACCGCGGCTCCCGCCCCAGTGTGAAAGGGGCCTTAGGCTGCTTTCACACTGAGGCGCTTTACAGGCGCTACAGCTCTAAAAATCACGCCTGCATAACGCCTTGAAAAAGCCTCTTTCACTGCAATGTGAAAGCCCTAAGTGTTTTCACACCGAAGTGGTGTGTTGGCAGGACGGTAAAAAAAAGTCCTGCTAGCCGCATCCTAAAGCGCCCCTGTCTATTGAAATCAATAGGCAGCGGCGCTGCACCGACGGCATAACGGCGCTGCACCAGCGCTCTGCGGGCGGTTTTAACCCTTTTTGGCTGTTAGCGGGGATTAAAAGCGATCCACTAGCGGCCGAACAGCGCCGCAAAAATGACAGTAAAGCGCCACTAAAAATAGCGGCGCTTTACCGCGGACGCCCCACCACCTCAGAGTAAAATCAGCCTTGGAATTAAAACATTTGCAAAAAATCTTTACATACAAATATATGCATGTGCGCATTCAATATACGCTGATCAGCCATTAGACTAAGACCACTGGCAGGTTAAGTGAATAACATTGATTATCTCGTTACAATGGCATCTGAACATGGATGAGATATATTAGGCAGTAATTAAAACAAGTTGTCCCTGAAGTTGATGTATTGTAAGCAGCAAAAATGGGTATTGCAGTTTGTTGTGTATGGGGGATGCATGGCTGCAGACCAGTCAGGGTGTCCACAGCCAAAAGCGCCTACAATGCGTGTCACAGGGAAAACAAGCCACAAAACGTTCACTCCCACTGTGCTAGATGTGAATGGGGCCTGAAAGTGAAATTGGTGTGATAACACAAGAACAATGAGGCTCCATTCACATCTGTGCGTTTCCTTGCATTTCAGAAATGCACTGCACCAAAAATCACAGTAAAAATCACACCAAGCTATGCTCTAAAAAAAAGTTCTGAGGCTTCTTTGGGGTGATACCTGTGTGTAGGGCAGCCCATTCAGATGAATGTGCTGCCCTATGCGTGATGACTGAAAATGCTCCAAAATACATCCCCCCTTGCTTAAAAAAACGCATTTGGGAATGAGAGTTCTGCTATGCAGAGATGTGAATGAGGCTTGGCAGCTCAGTGTTTGTCCACTCCCTCTTATGTACTTGTATAAAGATGGCCATACACTATGCAATAGGATTGTATATTGTGTATTTAGTGAGAAAGGTGATCACTGATTGATTGCATTTGATTTAAAAACGTGCAGCTGGGAGTGGGAGGGTGGATGATGCAGGGTGTGTGCTAATGAGGTCAGCTGGTCAACTCCTTCCTGTGTCATGACCTATAGTCTTTGAGGACGTAAGACAGAAGCAATAGATAAGTTTTGAATCATGGATGGAGGTACGTACGTACGTACGTACGTACGTACGTACGTGTCTGTAGATTTTATGCAACGCTTTGATATTTTTGCAAAAAAGTAAATGAATGCTATATTGGTGCATAGGGGACGGGTACCACATCATACCTTCAGAGGTCAAGTGGAGCCCATGGGTTTGATTTACTAAAGGCAAATCCACTGTGTACTACAAGTGCACTTGGAAGTACAGTTGTGGTTGGTCTGAGGGGAAGATCTGAAATGAGGGGAATTTCTGCTTATTTCCATCATCCAATTACGTGCAAGAAAAAATGCTGATGATTTTTAGTTTCCTTGCAGGTCTTCCTCTGATCTACAGTGACTACACTTGCAGTGCACAGTGGACTTGCCTTTAGTAAATAAACCCCCTGCCTCGATGGGTCAGGGCTGTTTTGGCAGCAAATAGGGGATCTACCCAATATTAGGTGAGTAGTCAAAGTTATGGTTAGGGTTGCCACCTGTCCTGGATTCACCCGGACAGTTTGGGTTTTGAATCATGTGTCCGGGTTTCAGACTGCCTGAAACTGGCACATTATTCAGATTGGACTGTGGCTTCAAGTAAATGAGTACCACAATCACCGAGTGCATAGGCGTGCACATGTGCCCAGTGTCCCTGGGCTCACCCTAATCACCAGGGTTGCCAACTGTCCGGAGGGCCAATGGCAGTTGTGACTCTCTTGTACACTGCCCAGAGTCAGTACAGTTCTGTCTCCCACCTCACATGGGCGGGAGAGGAGAGAGGGCCCCTACCCCTCTGTGTCCGTCTCTGTGAGGGTGGGAAATTTGAAGCCTAGCAGCTAACAAATACAGTACATGTTGGATAAAAGGTGCCAATGCCTGAGCCTCCATCCACTGTCTTTTACTTAAATTTCACCCTTCCCTGCCAATCTCCTACCCGAGTGAGTACACTAAGGCAAGAGGGACTCAGATGTAAGGGGCGCTCTGCATACTCTGATGTAAGTGGGGCTTTGGGCACCCTGATTTAAGGGGGAATGCTAGGAACTCTGATGTCAGCGGGGGCTGTAGTGGGCAGAAACCCCCCTACATCAGAGTTCTTCTCTACAACAGAGTCCAGAACATTCCCCCTTAAAAAAAAAAAAAATGCTGTGCGCTGCTAAAGTGTTCGGGTTTGACTTGAAGAAAAGGTGGCAACCCTAGTTATGGTTTATTGGTATATGTACTGTACAGGGGCGGACTGACCATTGAGTCACTCGGGCACTGCCCGAGGGCCCCATGCCATTTGGGGGCCCCATCAGGGATGCCAGGCTCAGTAAAACCAGGGACAGTATGTAAAAATCTATGTTTTTTTACATCTGTCCCTGATATGTCCGAAACCGACATGCTTTTGATGTGAAAATCCCAGGATTTTAGCTGCCCTGCCTCTGCACTGCCTCCTGGCGTGGTGGCCATCTGTAAGCCCGGGGGCCCCATAATCTTCTATTGCCCGGGGGCCCCATGAGTTGTCAGTCCGCCCCTGGTACTGTATAAGCGCACGCACACTTACATGATATAGACTCAAGCACACCAACACACTAATGGTACAAGGCAAAAAATACACAGTTGCATTTCCTTTAATTGTGCTCAACAAAAAAAAAAAATTACCAAAATTACAAAAACATGTACTTCAAAAATAGAAAAGCTAAAATAGGACATTTCTGGAAGAATACATTTGGCAGAAGATGTAATGACATCAGAGATGAATGTAAACCCTGTGCCAGAATTTATTTTCCACTTCTCGCTCGCTCCAAAGTCAACAGCTTTTTAAAATTTGCTAAAACAAAAATAAAAAAAGGTAAGTATATCGGACTATGCTCCCTTGAAATAAAAGCAGGACGTAAGAGTGCTAGCTCCCAAAAACTGCTGACTGTTCAGAGTTTACGCGAGCTCCTTGCCCAAGCCACAAAGCTTAGACTCGCTCCAACCCAGAAATGCAAGCTTGATGAGAATAACAGAAGGTGTCAGGCAGATACCGCTAACATAAACATATGCTTCAAGTGTAACAAACTCCAAAGTGGAAGCAACCATTTTGCCACCTAAATTCTAACCACCACTTCACTTGTGACTAAACTACACACACTGGGCTAGATTCAGAAAGCCCGTCGTAAGTTTGTGCGGGCGTAGCGTATCTTAGATACGCTACGCCGCCGTAACTTAGTGAGACTGGGGCTGGATTCACAAAGAACCTGCACCCTAAGTTACGGCGGCGTAGCGCACATCTGACGGCGTAATCGCGCCAAATTCAAATTGTCACGAGGTGGGCGTGTTTTATGTAAATAAAACATGACCCCACGTAAATGAAGTTTCTCACGAACGGCGCCGTGAACGTATCCCAGTGCGCATGCTCCTAATCACGTCGCAAATAGTCAATGCTTTCGACGTGAACCTAATTTACGCAAAGCCCTATTCGCAAACGATGTAAAATTTTCAAAATTCGACGCGGGAACGACGTCCATACTTAACATTGGCTATGCCTCAAATAGCAGGAGTAATGTTACGCCGGAAAAAGCCTTACGCAAACGACGTAAAAAAATCCGCCGGGCGCACGTACGTTTCTGAATCGGCGTGTCCAGCTCATTTACATATTCTACGCTTAAATCGACGGCAGCGCCACCTAGCGGCCAGCGTAAATATGCACCCTAAGATACGACGGCGTAAGAGACTTACGTCAGTCGGATCTTAGCCTAATTTCGGCGTATCTTGCTTTCTGAATACAGAAAGAAGATATGCCGGCGCAGCTTTGAATTTACGCGGCGTATCAATAGATACGGCGGCGTAAATTCTTTCTGAATCTAGCCCACTACTTTTAGTCACACGGAGTACACAACTTCAGATCCACTGTGATGGATCCAGGATTGCTGCAACACATTGTAACCTTTTCCATTTAATTGTGTGTAGCACAGCCGCATGATTAATAACAGACCGCTGCCGTGAATGTCTAACAATCACTATAGAATTTGTGTAATTAAAGTAGACCTCTTAGTAACTTTACAAGTCTGCATTAATAAATTCCTAAAATTCTTCTCACAAAATACAACAGCACAAATGTTTTAAATAAACTGAACATTATTATTAAAAAAAAAAAAAATCTTAAAAGAGGAACTCCTACCTACCTAATTTATTTTCTTTTCTTTTTCCTTTTTTATTTCTAGTCTCTTGTTCCTGTACATAGATTAAAAAATACAAACTAACTAGTCCCATGGGGTTTATTTACTAAAGCTGGAGAGTGCGAAATCAGGCTCGCTTCTGCATAGAAACCAATCAGCTTCTAACTTCAGCTTGTTCAATCAAGCTTCTGCATAGAAACCAATCGGCTTTCAGGTTTTATTGCCAAAGTGAGACTAATTTTGCACTCTCCAGCTTTAGTAAATAAACCCCTGGGAGTTCAGCGCTGTAAAAGTTCTTCTCTGTATCTTTGCTCTTAGAAATTGGCTTCTTGACCTTTAGGCTTAGATAAAGTATAGTGTCTGTTCCAGTGGCGGTGCGTCCATAGTGGGCGAAGGAGCGCCGCCCCCTCTCGCTCCTGCACCGCCACTGAAAACAATACATAGATTCATGCATTGCACGAATCTATGTATTGTCGCCAGCGCCGCTGCCGCCCACTATTCAGATGACCGGCCCCCCCTAGCGAGCGCCGGCCATCTGAATAACGGCAGCTGGTTGGCTGTGGAAGTGTCTATCACTAGCGATCGCGACCCATGGCTGGGCTCTTAAAGAGGATGTATATTATATATATATATATATATATATATATATATATATATATATATATATATATATATATATATATATATATACGTCCCTGTGCCCAGCCGTGCCATTCTGTCAACGTATATAGTCGTGCGGCGGTCCTTATGTGGTTAAAGGTTGTAAAGTTTTTTTGTGTGAAACAGTCCCCCTCAGCCCACCAAATACTTTCCTGAGCCTCATCTTGGACCAGTAATGTGGTAGGAGTGTCTTGGCTGCCTGGGACTCTCCCTCCTCATTGGCTGAGACTGTAGCACAGCACCATTGGCTCCCGCTGATGTCAATCAAAGTCAGTGAGCCAATGAGGTGGCGGTCTGTATAGTACCCATGCTGGTATGATAGGTTCTTCCACTAGGGAGATCCCTTAGGACCCCTGAGGGGCCCAGCACTTCCTAATTTGACTGTGCTTCCTTTTCTGGTCAGGGGCTGGGAAGGCAGAGAACATGCAGTGTCAAGTGTCCCTTGGGTGTGGCACCAGTAGCACTATTGGTGTGAGACCACATTGTGTGAAACAGCACTATAGCTTGGGGGGGTCTCTGTTCAGGCGAGCCTTTCACCTAGTACTTGGTGGTGGGCTTCAGCTAATTACGAGGAGTGGGGCTTTTTGGCTAGGTGGACAGGAGTCTTGCACCTTGGGGGGTCAGAGAGGGGGTCCTTCCTCTTCAAGGGGAGACCAAAGACGTGGGACCGGGTGGATTACATGCTCTTTAGCTTCTGGCACTAATCCAAGGATCTTGATACCTAAGATTCTAGGGATCACTCTTGCACCACTTTTGTTTGGCATATACTTTTCTCTTTGACCGTTCTGGTCAGCTTACGTTGTCACTTCTTTGCTTGCCATTTTCCCTGTTCTTATCCTATCCATAAGACCCCTTTCACACGGAGCCGCCCATAGCGTCGGCGGAAAAATGCCGCTATTTTTACCACTGACCCTATGGGCGGATTTGCGGCGCATTTCAGCCGCTAGTGGGGCACATTTAACCCCTGCTAGCAGCAGAGAAAGGGTTAAATCCACCCTCAATGCGCTGCTGAAGCAGAGCATTGCGGGCGGTATAGCCGCGCTGTCCCATTAAACACTTCTACAAAGATGCGGCTAGCAGGACTTTTTTTTACCGTCCTGCTACCGCAACATTCCAGTGTGAAAGCCCTCAGGCTTTCACACTGGAGACAATGGAGCAGCACTTTTAGGGCGGATTGCAGGCGCTTTTTCTAACGTTATAGCGCCTGCAATACTTCCTCAGTGTGAAAGGGGTCTTGGTCACACAGCTTCTGTCTTGGGCCTGGTTTCACGTCATTCCACAGGGATTGTTGCACGTTAACATATAGTTTTTATTAACTCTCCACAGATTACTAAGGGCTAGTATGCCATTACCTATGGAGTCACTTGGGCATGAATGGGTTTTTTGGGCTTCTGCCACCTCAGCTCCCAAGGTAGACTTTCCACAGTGCCCCCACCCACAAGGGGTGCCAAATTCTCCCTCCCTTTTCCCCTCCGAATGAGCGGACATGCAAGTACTAGGGTTTTGTCTTCATACTACCTCCTTTTTGTAATCTACTCATTACATATATGATTTTACTTTGGTATTCTTTATCATCTCTAGACTATTTTCTGCATCTACTCCTGAGGAAGTGGAGATAGAAATCTTTAGTTCGCTATCAGTGGTCATCAACCCTGCCCTACAGGGCCCACTAACAGGCCAGGTTTGCAAGATAACTGAAATACATCACAGCTGATATAATTTGCTCCTCAGTGATTGCAGTATTCTAGACTGCATCTCCCCATGGTAATACATAAAACCTGGCCTGTTAGTGGGCCCTGCAGGACAGGGTTGATGACCACTGCGCTACATCATCCGTCACTGTGTATTCCCCATTGTCTGGTTTTACCATGTAATGAAATATGAATATATACACAGTTTTAGTAATGATCTATGAATATTTATATAGTTTTATGTCAACCATGATGATCATCTAGTATGGTTCAGCTCAATTAAATGTTTTTACCTACCGGTATATTGTATTATGTCTGTGAATTGGTGTTTTTTTTACTTGTCATCATGCAATAAACTTATTATTATATATACTAATGACTTTTCCAGTGTTCAGTCTGATTTATAGTCCCCTTGACCAATTTTTCCCCTTTTCCAAGACACACAATAAGTGCACTTTTTGGAGTGTGTTCACGTGCACTTTTTATGTTCACTTTTGATGTTTCGTTTTGCACACCGCACCTGCTCACGTGCATAAAGATTCATGATCAGCCCAGGATAAGGTGACCAGATTTTTAAAATGAAATTCGGGGACATATTTTGTCTTTACTAGTAATGGCGGCAATCAGCGACTCTCTGCCCGTCACCGCCCGCCTCACAGCCTCTCAAGTCTTACTCTCTGGGCCCCGGCTACTACTGGATGGGAAGTGGAGGAAGATCACTCCACCAGGGAGGGCAAGGAGATAGGCAGGTGGCTGGCCAGGATTTGAGCCAAGGCAGAAGAACATGCGAGCGGAGCTGAATGGGCATGCGCCCGAAACTGAAGAAATATTCCCTCCACTCAGACCAGCACGTTCATCAGAAAGGGGCACAGATAATGGGAAAAATACAACCCCCCTATGCTAGTAGGCACGGCAGAGCAGGGGGTGTGTAATTCTAATTTTTTTATTTTAATTCGGCACTGATTGTCTTTGAAATTGCCCTGCCCCCTATTAAATCCAATCTGGGGACAAAACCAGGGACAGACTTGGTCCAGGGACAGTGTCCTCAATCGGGGGACTGTCCCCTGAAACTGGGGATGTCTGGTCACCCTAGCCTAGGAGTATGTCCAAATGTATCATAGGTTTTTCTTTAGAAAGAGGATTCGGGAGTCAGACCAATCCTACACTTCCACCTGCAATCTAAAGCTGGCCATAGAGGGATACAAATTCAGCCGATTCAGCAGGGACTGGGCAAATTTCAAACAACCAATGGCCATTCCAATTTGTGAATAGTCGATCTAATGGTCTAATGATGCTGTCAGAATACAACACAGCAGAGAGAATTCCTCCTTCATCCTTGTGTGGATGGGAGAAACAATTCAGTTTTTTCTGATCATCCAGCTGGCTAATTGAAAAAAGAACAAAACCATGTATGACCAGCCTGGCACCAACAACAAATTATAGCTGTGCATTTCATATGACAAAAAAAGTAGCCATTTAGTTTAGACCATAAATCGTATGAAGTTATCGCACTAGTTCCTATTTAAAACGTAAGAAACAACTTTATAAATATAAACTAAAATGAAAAAAAAAAATAAAAATCATGAAATGTGCTGTAAAGGCAGTAGGTCAAGATTCATGCATTAAGTAGTAAGTTCATAGTCTGGGTGGAGCGTTGTGGGAATGTGGAAAATTTTGCATGCATTTTGCAATGCACTAGGGTGAACAAAGCCTAAAGCCTGGTACACACTAGCAGTTTTTTTTCCAGCTTGAGAGGAGCCACTGTACTAACAATCCAATGTTAGTACATTGCTCTTCCCAGCCGAGCTATTGTGCTGTGACCGGGGGACACCCCCAAGGGACCTACCCAAAACCCCCGGGCAGAACACAGCGTGCAGTGTTCTCAGGCAAAGGCTGAGAGCACTGATTGGATGCAGATCGGCAGACCTTTTTCAGTCATAGCCCTTTGACAGGAGCCAGACATTGGGCTTGGATTCTGTCTTACCGCCTGCTGTACACAAGGGCCCGCGTGTATGGGGCTTTAGAGTTCAGCTTTAAGGGCTGTAGTGGAGTAATTACATGCCAATTCTCCCTATTGTGCTCCATTGTCACCCAGGAGCACTATTGCCCTGTCAAACAGGCTCCTGATCGAGACATAGGGGGAGATTTACTAAAACTAGAACACATAGAATCTGGTGCAGCTGTGCATGGTAGCCAATCAGCTTCTAACTTCAGCTCATTCAATTAACCTTTGACAATAAAACCTGGAAGCCAATTGGTTTCTTTGCAGAGCTACACACCAGATTTTGCCCTCTCCAGTTTTAGTAAATCTCCCCCATAGTGTTGCCACCTCTTCCCTTTAAAACCCAACACATATGAATTACACTAGTTCTGGGGCTAATTTAACGCAGATAAGGCACGGAGTTCAATTACCATCTTAATCAGCCATAGAACCGGTGTAATTAATATATGTTTGGGTTTAAAGGGATGAGGTGGCAAGTTGGCAACCCTATAGAGACAACAAGCGGGCAATTTAACACACATTACGCAGGCATGGTCCACTGTAACTGCCAGAAAAACCACTAAGAGAAATGCCACGCCACTTTCAGTGGAGTGCAATTATTTATAGCTTACATTTAGGCAGCCATGATCACAGTGGGGTAGATTCACGTAGGGGCGCGCAATGATACGGCAGCGCAGCGTATCGTATTTACGCTACGCCGCCGTAACTTACATGAGCAAGTGCAGTATTCACAAAGCACTTGCTCCGTAAGCTGCGGCGTAAATGGGGCCGGCGTAAGCGCGCGGAATTCAAATGTGGAAGGGGGGCGTGTTTAATGTAAATGAATGATGAGCTGACGTGATTGACGCCGTCCGTGTACATATCCCAGTGTGCATTGCTTCCAAGTACGGCGCAACGACGTATTGGTTTCGACGTGAACGTAAATTACGTCCAGCCCTATTCGCGAACGACTTGCGCAAACGACGTAAAAAATTCAAATTTCGAAGCGGGAACGACGTCCATACTTAACATTGGCTGCGCCTCCTAATAGCAGGAACAACCTTACGCCGAAAAAGCCCAACGTAAACGACGTAAATACATTGCGACGGGCGTACGTACGTTTGTGAATCGGCGTATCTAGGTAATTAGCATATTCTACGCCGACAACAACGGAAGCGCCCCTAGCGGCCAGCGGCAGAATGCACCCTAAGATACGACGGCATAAGAGACTTATGCCAGTCGTATCTTAGGCAAATGTCGGCGTATCTAGCTTTCTGAATACAGAAAGTAGATACGCCGGCGCAGATTTGAATTTACGCGCCGTATCTATGGATACGCCGGCGTAAATTCTATCTGAATCTACCCCAGGGTGTCTGCCTGCCAAAAGCATAAAGGGTGGCTCTCACAATTGTAATATTTATTGCATGGCATTTGCCGTTCACTTATTAACATTACTAGCTGCCTGGAATTGCCCTTTAGCACCCTTTATTAAATGTGTTCAGCGTTATGAATGAATGGTCAGTGAAAAAAGCAAAACCATGTAAGCCTGCCATTTACTACTGGAAAAAAGATGCAAATTAGATTGACCCATTGATGCCTGTGTCCTTGTTTGTTCTATCTGCAGTGTGAATTATTTAACATGAAAACTGTCTGGTTCTGCCGCATTTCTTCTACAGCAGACAAACTCTTATTAGAATCGTCTGCATTAGCCCGAGTGCATCATCACATCCTGTCACCAGCAAGTTCTCTTTGCTCCAACCTCATTGAGACTCATCTGAGTTTAAGTATTACATTGTCAAGTATATACAAAGAGGACAGGCATGATGTATGCAAGCAGTTTTCATGGGAATTGTGTTATTCATGAGATATACATAAAACATATATGAAAGTCAAGCTAAACTAAATAAAAATAGTCTTGCAGTCCTTTGATATTATTAACTGTAGACAAAATTCTTTTAAGTCTTTGCAATTTTACACCGAGGAACATTTTTCTGAATTTGGTTACAAAATTTCACAGATTGGCGAGACACCGACTCTCTAAGGCCCCTCTTTACACAGGCTTTCTGATCAAGTTTGTCTGATGTTTTTTTTCAGGTGGATCTGATCAGACACTCCATTCACGCCTATGGAGTGGTGGACGTCAGCTAACACCCGCAGCTACCGGATCGTGTCCGTGAAATCGGACCGGATCACATGAAATGGACAGGCGGTCCTTTTTCTTCCGATCCCCCCATAGAAAACAGCAGGGTTCTGACAGGTTCATCTCTGCAGTGAGTGGAGATGGACCTGTAATCCGCCTGCTCAGCAGGGATCAGCGAATCGACCCCCCCGCTGAGCAAAGTGAAGTTCGCCGGGCAGACCACCCGTGTCAAAGGACCATTAGATGCTCCTTTATACTTAATCATATGACTGACCCGTTGCCAAGTAATCTAATTAGCTGGTAAATGCCCTTCCAGCTCGTTAGTATTACTTACATTGCCAGCTTTTTGATTGGCCGGTCACAACTTTTTTGAAATGTGGTGCTGCCATCAATTTCAAAATTAACTTAATTTTTTCTTAAAATGGTATGTTTTCTCAATTTAAACATTTGATCCGTTTTCTATTTTCTATTGTGAATACAATTTGGGCTTAGGAGATTCACAAATCTATACATTCTGTTTTATGTAGATTTTAAACAGCATCCCAACTTTTTTGGAATTGGTATTGTAAAATAGTATGGCCGCATTAACCACGGATCTTCATAGCTGTAGGGGGGGTCAGACAATTTCCAACTAGAAAGAAAGAATGGTTTTCCTAGCATGGTAAGCAGCATAAAATGAAACGTCCCCGGCTGTCACTGTATGCGGCTGTGTTGTGCACACTGGGAGCCGAGCTGTGACGTCAATTCTGGGTGGACGCTGGGTCAGATGGATGGCAATACTTCCGGGTGATGTGGGGGAGCCAGTATGCGACGTGTTTGCTGAGCATGCGCTCCTTTCTCAAGCCTCTTGAGACAGTGTCCACCCGGAATTGACGTCACAGCTCGGCTCCCAGTGTGTCAGAGACAGAGGAAGCAACGGCATCCACCGCCGCCAACCGCTCCACAACACAGCCGCATACAATGACAGCTGGGGACGTTTCTTTGGTGATACATGCCTAATCGCACCAATGCTTGTGAGTAAGCTTGCTGCTGTTTTTATCCAATAAATGCTACACTACTTATTACACTTAGAGTGGCGCCATTGTGTTTTCCACTTCTGCCTTCAGATTCGCTTCCAATCTTCACTAGGCTGCCTGCAAGTGTTTTATTACGAACTCAAAGGACTATATCAATAGTCTTAGCTGCATTTCCACTGCTGCTGGTGCTAGCGCTTACTCTCTCATGTGTTTTTCACATTGGTGACCTGTACAAAATTGCGGCAAAAACATGCGTGAATGCAGCCTAAAAGCATATGCATGGTGTGATGGCATAATGTATTTAACCCTGGGTTCACATGTCTGCGATGCAGATTACAGCGCTGGTTCCCGCATCGAATCCCTCCCACAGGCAGTTAACACTGCCTTTTGCGAACCACTGCTGATGTCATTAACAAAGTTAACACCCCTAGTTTAGTTCACAGATCTAGGATCTGAGAACACCCATGCGATCCGATTCTAGTGCGGGGAAAAACAAGTCCCTGTGCCATTTTCTGTGCGAATCCAATGCGAGTACGGCTAACCTTGCATTGCTCAGAGACCGCATGTGATCAGCATCTGTGGTGCAGGTGCGAATCACATGCAATCTCCGAGATTGCGCTAGTGTGAACCCAGGCTTTGGAGAAACATGTGATGTGACGTTTAGAATTGAACATGAAAGATTATATGTTGGCAAGAATATTTGGTCTGGCTATTTTTTTGTGCTAGTGCTAGCCCTAAGATGATTTCTTTAGCGTTTTTTTCTTCCTGGTGCATGATTTTTGTACGTAGCCTTTATAAAGCATATTGATTGATGCTACTGGGCCACACAGTAACAATGCCCTGCTGCAATAAAAAGCTTTTAAACTGGAACTCTTTTATACTCTTTTTGTATTTCACCAAGGCCACTATCTACATGGGTTTAGTGTATTCTTCCTGTGTTTGCACGGTTTTCCCCTGAGTACTACCATTTCCTTGCATACAAACTAAAAACATACTACTGGATTAACTGGCTACTATCCAAATTGGTCTTAGTTAGTATTATATACTGTATATACACACACACATATTTCTACAGGAACTGATGAAAATTGTTCATGTTCTCTGAAGAGCCTGGTAGAATAGATTGTTACTACAAGGCATCACAACTAAATAAAAAGTAATATATATACACACACACTATATATATATATATATATATAAATATATATATATATATATATATATATATATATATATATATATATATATATATATATATATATATATATATATATAGTGACAGGAAGTCAGGTAAATCTGTGGGTGTTGTCACAGATGGGAGATACTAATTGGTGTATTGTCTAAACAAGGCAGAAATGTATCAGGTGTCGGCTGCAGAAGTAGCCAGAAAGGTTTAAGGGCGTTGGAAAACTTCAGCTGTTCAGAATGAAGCAATTAAGGCCTCTATAAGTAATCCAGAGGATTACTACTGATTGCTGCATCCTGAGGCTTTCTGAGTGAAGGAGAGCAGTAGCAGAAATACTTCTGAAGAGGTGAGGTGCTGTTGATTTTTCTGTGTGAAAAAAAACAAAAAGAGACTATTGTTTTCTGCTGTAGGACCAGCAGTGTCTGCTCAGCACTAGGCTGTGCCAGACTCCATAGATGGGTTCCTGTGTGGTGAAGATAGAGGCCCCAAGTAACCAGGGTTTATTTTATGTTTGATTTTGTTTATGCTGTTTGGATGCTTGCACTTGTTTCCAGCAAGATGGAAGAATAAACCAAAATCTTTGTTTTCAACCGTCTTCGACTGCCTTTCTGTATAAATTCAGTGTGTAGTACACGCATCCAGGGGGTCACACACCCCGCTACCGAGCTAACCCCTTACAATTATATATATATATATATATATATATATATATATATACACACATATACATATACATATACATACATACATACATATAATACACAGTAAAACCTAGGTTTGAGAGCGTTTTGCAAGACAAGCAACATTTTTTAATAACTTTTTACTTGATATACAAGTAGCGTCATGTCACAACTGAGTATAAAAGAGAAGAGTGGAGCCTCGAAGTGTAGAGATATGGTTACATTTTATGAAGGTACATTAGAAACTCACATGGTTAATGATTAAAACGGGCACATCCAAGTATGCAGGAATCGGAGGTAAATATGTCTATATAGACCGTCCTCCTCACTGTCATTGACGGCGCCCCTTCCGTGCTGAGCTCCACGAATACTTCAAGCCTTGCTTCAAATTGCTCTACTGCAGGGTAGTCTTCCTGGTCACGATTGCAGACTGACAGCATTGAGAGTTGGCGGTGTGGAGGACGGTCTATTTGGACAGCTTTACCCCGGATGCTTGCATACTTAGATGTGCCTCTTAATTATCATCCATGTGAGTTGCTAAATGTTGTACCTTCATTAAATGTAACCATATTGCTACACTTAGATGCGCCTCTCTTCTCTTTTATACTCTGTAGCTCCTGCTGGATTTTGCTTCTAATCCCCTTGTGGCGGCTTTCATTTGTGGATGGACTGGATGGACATTGCTGGATGGTCACATTGCTATAATCTTTTTCAGGACAGCCATCAGAAATTTTGGGGCCCCTTCACAGCTTTAGACCTGGGCCCAACCCCCCACATTCTCTCATCTCATCTCTCCAGCCAAGAGCTGAGAACCTGGGGGGGGGGGTCCTCTCTTCTCTCCAGCCGCTACCCGAGAACCGGGGGTGCCAATAAAAGGGTGTTCTCTCCTCTGCTCTACTATCTCCAGGCACGACACATGAGGGGGGGGCGGCAAAATAAAAAAGTGTTTTCTCTCCTCTCCTCTGCGAGCTGAGAACAGGGGGGGGGGGGGGCGGCCGGGCCCCTGGGAACATCGGGCCCCTTACGGCCCTGATCTTTTCATATGGACTATAAACTGAAGGACTTATGAATAAATGGTTGTGGAATGAATCATTTGAGTTTCCATTATTTCTTCAGGGGGAAATTTGCTTTGGATTACAAGCATGCTTCCGGAACAAATTATGCTTGCACTCCAAGGTTTTACTGTGCGGTATTATATGCACACAGACACACACACACACACATAACCATATGAACATATTCTGTCCTGCTCTAGTACACACCTAAGCTTCTTATATCTGGGATAAACCATCACAAACTGCACAATCCTGCATCTATAATCATATATATTCTATTCTTGCTCATCCTTATTACTGCCTCAAGGCACTTATTTGAATGCAGACTTTAGCAGTGTGACTGCCCCAAATTTCTACACAAAAGAATGGACACTGAGGGAGAATGAAGACCTGAAAGTGCAGATAAGGAAAAACTTCTGTCTCAGGCAGCAGTGGGGACAGCACAGGAATACTAATGTCTGGCTTGATAAAACCCAGCGCTTTCCGTAGTAAATATTTTTCTTTGAGCAATTAATGGCACACTGAGCAGCCTCTTCCCCACAAGGGATACAGCCAATTAATCAAAGCAAAACAGATACAATATTTTAATAACCCAGAGACGAAAAGCGCAATTACAACTCTTGTCACCCTCGTAGCATTTATTAACGGTAGAAACTAATGAAGACTGGAGCAAAAATGAAAAACTCAAAGATAATTCAGGATTCAGAGCAAAAGCAAAACATGATCACAAGGATAAAGGCAACATTAAAAAGGAAAATTCCATCTCTGTTCAACACATACCTACACCCAGTGCTCATTTTGCACATGGCACGCATGCCAATGCTCAAAGAAGGGTCAATAGTGGTGAGCAATAGCAATGAATGAAGACTTCAACCGCAGACTGCAGTCTTCATGCTTGGTAAAGGGCTGCAGAGTAAAGCAGACACTTTGCTGAGCAGTTTTCTATTGAGCCACTGGATTCACACTTTTCCAGCTATTCTCAAAGTCAGCCATTGGCAAGCATGGCTCTGTGGAACCCTAGGGTTCCTCCAGAGTTTGCTAGAGGTTCCTTGAGCTGTTGCTGACTGACCTATCTGATGGTGCCTATAAAGGTTTGGGGCCAACACCGCTTGGCAAAGCCAGCAGCATTACACCAATGCTCTTACGGTTTTCCATGGGGTAAAAACAGGGTTGTATGTACAAAGGTAGCCATTGAGATCCAGCCCCATGCTCTAGGGAGCCAATGCGGCCCCCCTGTGCGACTGAATAGGAGGGCAGCGGGGGTGGAGGCATGTAGAGAAATCGATCCCTCCATGTAGCCACTCAATGCCCGCTTTTCCTCCTCTCCCTCCTGCAGACATTAAGAGGCTACAGGAGAGAAATAAAGGGCATTGGTTCCTCCATGTGCCACTCCTGCTACCTCCCTATCCCTGTCCTGCTACCCTGGCCCTCCTCACCCCTATCAGGAGGGAGAGCGGGAAGGCGCCGGTATATGTGGCATTTACTGGCTCCTTCCATGTCCTAATGAATATGTCAGTGATCCGTACCGACTCCTTCATAGCTGGGGCATAGTAAACTGTTTAATATGCCTCAGGCAATGAATGAACAGGACGCTTTGTACAGACCAATTCTTGTTTGTTTATTCTGTGCAGCTAAGGCTGCGGAGAAAGGGACTGATGAATTTGTCCTCTGTCCCTTTCTCTGACTCAAAAGTGAGACATTAGGGGTCCATTTAGACCCCTATTTCACCAAAGCCCCCCAACGGGGGTCCTAAATAATATGTAAAAAATTATAAAAAATAAAATTGGAAAAAATTATAAAATTGGAAAAAAATTAAATAAAACAAAACCACATAATAAAACAATGACACCAGTGGCGGAACTAACAGGGTCGCATTTGCAACTGGGCTCTGGCGTTTTGTCACTGTGGGACTCCAAGACAGCAGAAGTGTGACCCACTGCAGGACCGTAATATAGGGTCCCATGAGGGTAGTAAAGGGCCCCAGGATCACTGGGAAGGGCCTGGAACATGGGCAAGGGTGAACCCCTTCATGGTTTCTTGCAACGGGACCCTGAAGGTTCTAGTTATGCCTCTGGGTGAAAAGGTTGGGAAAGGTTGCTCTAGGATGGTGCTGGGAGACCGGCTAGTGCAGAGTTCTTGCCAAACCACTACTGTAACCTTAATATTCAAATACTAATCACCTAATGTTACCTGTCTCATCCCTTATAGCCTACTATAACTCCCTCCCCCACCCTCATCTATTGTGTGCTTATTACACAGCTCCGGCACCTACGTTCTAATTTGTTATGCCCTGAATTGCTGTTATTATATGCAATGTTTAATGTTGCTCCTGTTTTGAACTGTATTATGCATCTATGCCAATTCTTTGCCAAACATAAACCTGTAAGTTGTACTTTGACATGTTTTCTTGATGAATGTTATATCTTTATTTTTTTTCCATTTGTATGTGCAACTTCAAAAAAAACAATTATAATAATATTCACAAACATGGAGCATTAAAAATACAATTCATATACATTAAAACAAAAGCATGGGATAGCAAATATAAATAATAAAAAAAAAAATCATTGGTACTTCTCATCCAAAGAGATGAAAGCTTAAAGCGGAGGTTCACCCTAAAAACAAGTATATACCATTACATTCAGCATACTTCCGACATGTACAGTATGCCGTTTTTTTTTTTTCCCGCTGTACATACCGTATTATAGTTCTTTTCCACCCGGTTTCCGGGTACTCGCTCCCGCGGGAGTAGGCGTTCCTATGCAGCGGCGCAATGTCACCTGGGACTTGGCCTAGATGATTGACGTGCTTGATAAAAACTTTCCCTCGGCGGATAAGGCGCGTCACGAGTTCCGAAAATAGCCGAACTGGGAGTCAGCTTTATACGGCGCCTGCGCAGTCAGCTCTACACGGCTCATAGTCTGTGCGCAGGCGCCGTATAGCGCCGTATAAAGCCGACTCCGTTTGGCTATTTTCGGAAACTCGTGACGCGCCTTATCCGCCGGGGGAAAGTTTTTATCAAGCACGTCAATCATCTAGGCTAAGTCCCAGGTGACATTGAGCCGCTGCATAAGAACGCCTACTCCCGCGGGAGTGAGAACCCGGAAGCCGGGTGGAAAACAACAATAATACGGCAAAAAGCAAAACCGCGAAAAAAAAAACGCATACTGTACATGTCGGAAATATGCTGAATGTAATGGTATATACATGTTTTTAGGGTGAACCTCCGCTTTAAGAACAATGACATTTATCTTTTTGGTTAATTCTAGTTGGTCAAAAATAAAATGTCAATATTTTAACTAGGCAGAGCTGAACAGCAGAATAGTGATGTGACAAAGAATCACGAAGTATGGATTGTTAAAGATCTTGTAGGCAAGTTTGGATGAGATTTTGCAAGATAAAAAAAAGGCATTTCCAGCTGGCTTCTGCTGTGCCCAAGATAGTAATCCAACCAGCCTGTGAGAAGACTAGGAAAGCACCAGTTGGAGAGACAGCTGTGCCCTGTACAAGGTGATTATTCACACGCAGATTGTCACATCATCAGCAGCAAACTGGCACACAACTGGATAAGTACTTGGATAATGCACTCTAGCCATGCTAATGCTTTCACAACAGGAGCTCAGTGGCTGATCAGCCAGTGCTGTAAATGTTTTCCGGGCACAAATGACAAATTATTCCAAAAACAAATGTGGCTTTGCAAAAGGCATGTTTTATTTGTGACTTGTAAAAGTGGGTCTTCCGGAGCCTATTATGACTGGTTTGCCCAATGTGCCTAAGCATGTATTGCCAATGTGTTGGGTAACCATTCATTACAATAAACTAGTGTGAAGATGAACAGTTAAGGAGTGATCACTTGATTTCTCACCACCTCCGTTCCTTCGACTTGATATGCATAAATTCAGCACACATCGGATGTACTGGTGGTTTTAGCACCTTTGGAGGGTTCTATTACAGTCTTATTTTTTAGTAGCAGGCGAGCTACTTAAAGAAGTTCACCTTCATGAAAAAATAATGAATGCACAAATTTTTGCATTCCTGCCTGGGGGAGGAGACCAATCATTGTTTCCAAGCATTAGGAACAATTGATCAGTTCCCTCACCCATGACATAAAGGAGACCTGTCTATTTACATTGACAGACCCCGTTCAGCTCCGTCGCCACGCGCACGTCCTAGTGCTCTTAAAGTGACTGATGTACAGCTACGACGGCACGCCCAGGGAAGCCAACCTGCTGCAGTATAACTGCGGTGGCTGGTCGGGAACCAGTTAAAGGATAATTTCACCTATGGCAGGCAGGTTACGTTACACCCAAATTTAGGGTGTAATGTGTAAAATGCCCCAGCAATCCTCACCCCCTGATTTTCCTAGCACCTGTTGTCACAGTTTAAAGCGGAGGTTTACACAAAAAGTGAACCTCCGCTTTTTGGATCTCTCCCCCCCTCCGGTGTCACATTTGGCACCTTTCAGGGGAGAGGGCGGGTGCAGATACCTGTCCTAGACAGGTATTTGCACCACTTCCGGGATCTGACTCCCGCAGGAGTCCAGCCTCGTGACGTCACCCCCCGCTGTCTTCTAGGAAACACTGTTCCCAGGAGAAAGCGGAGACCAGTGACGGCGCGCCGCGATCCTTGTGCATGCGCAGTAGGGAATCGGGCAGTGAAGCCGCAAGGCTTCACTTCCTGACTTCCTCACCGAGGATGGCGGCGGAAGCAGCTGAGGACCGAGCGATTGCTCAGCCTCATCTGCTGACATCACAGGCATGCTGGACAGGTAAGTGTCCATTTTTTAAAAGTCAGCAGCTGCATAAAAATAAAAGAAAAAAAAAAAGTAGAAAAAAAACTTGTGCCTCGTCCACACAACCCTGTCATTCATTCAAAATCCACATTATTTGTGAATAAACTACAACTACCTTCTGCCATTGTGGCAGATGGTTTGTAGCTTTCAATGAACTGTTAGGGTGTTGGTGAGCGCTCTCATAGTTCATTGATCTTCCTGCTCTTCAGTAACTGTTTAAGCATATGGGAGGTAGAGGCAGGGAACTATGCCATGAGTCTGCAGGAGCCTGGCATTGCATCACGAGTGCAATGCTTTCCAGGTTCTTGTGGGTAAAATATGTAGAAATGTGTGCATTTATTTATTTTCATTCCCAAAAAAGTAAACCTACCTTTTAAACAAGTTCTCAAAAGTTGCGGCAGTGACATATTCCATTAAATTATTACATGGGTCAGACAGTAATAGAAACACATTATTCTAATTGCTGCTGTTGCAGAAATCTTTCCATAAAGTCTCATGGCCTAACAGTTATGACCTCAGCAACACATACACATCACATTGTGGACATGTTGGATGGATTAGGGAAAAACTCTTGACATTAGAACATTTACAATGTGCTTTAGTAGAACTGTAGATCTGTCAAAGCATGGCAAACACTAAACAATAGGCTATAACAGACAGAAATTTCATGTATATATTACACTTTCGGAGAACCTACATCTCATATTTTATGCAAATTTCATTTTAAAGTGGTCATCATAACACAATCTTACAAAATGGGCACATTTTGTATAAACAATTTTATAGTATTGAATTGTATACTTTTATCAAGGCAGCAAATTCAAGCTTTGCTTTCTCTGCAGTTCTGCTCTTTACTTCATTGTTTAAAAAAAATAGAATGAATCAAAAGTGATTGCAAATATTCACTCTCTGTCAATAACGTGTCAATTAGGTTTCAGAGCTGCGGAGGGTTCCATCTGATATATGGATAGCCAACAAAGGGGAAGCCTACATATTTAACACAATCTAAAAAGTATGGAAGAGCAGACGTAAAATGTAGAAGTCACAAACTGCATAAGCACTAAATACCTCCCCAAGCCTGGAGACACTTGTAGTGTGGCCCTATACAAGTTTATGGGGGCCCACTGCACACACAGCCGAAGTTAGAGAAGACCTTTGTCCAAAGAATGCAAACAGAGGAGAACACAGCTTTCATGTAGAGGTAAGCAGCAGCTGGGTGGGTGTTTTCCAGTTTAGTTTAGGTTTGTTGGAGTTGTTAGGTTTGGGGGTCTAAGGTATCGCAGTGTCACCTGTTCTTTGCCATTTCTTTTGCCATGCTGGAAAAGCGCTCAAAGCGCTCAGGTGTAAATGCAGCCTTACAGCACATTAAAGAAGCACTACAATAGAATTCAATGAACAATTTTAAAATCAATCAATAGCCACCCTTTGGGCAACTTCTGCTGATGTTGTCTTATGGTGAGCATTGATTCTGGCAATGCGTGTTTGTACTTTGGAATTTTGTCCTAAGGACTAGTGTACACACATGATCGGATAATCAGACAACAGACATTTGTTGGCGGACAATTTTAAAGCATGCTATCCAACATTTGTCCGCAGAAAATCCGACAACAATTGTCCGATGGAGCGTACAGTCAGATTTTCCGACAACAGCCTGTCATCAGACAATTCCCATTGGATAATCCGATCGTATGCATGGGGCTTTAGTGTTTCAATTTCTTGCTTAGCGTGTCTACAAAAAAAAATTAAAAATGGATTCCAACCATGACTAGAGGTTATGTTTATTTCACAATTACAAAGGCAATAAGTCTCAGTAACACAGTGTGACTTCATCAGCCTTATCGGTGTAACTCATATCATGTTTTTACTTGGTCAAATTTTTAACTAGAAGGATTATCTTTAAGTATCTTTGTTTACTATGCACACAAGAATCCTTTAACTTGGACTACCAAAGACCTTTTACCTGGTGTCAAAGTGTAGTATGCATCCCCAGAAATCCAAATTCCAAGTTCGGAGTAGATAAGACACTTAACTGACAAAGACATTGTAAGCAAACCAAAACCTTTAAGGCAGGCCATAGATAACCACGGGTTGCAGGAAAGAAATTTGCACAATTCCCCCATTGACACAGATGGTGTTGACAGGGGAATCTCTCCTACCGAGCCACTGTATTCTCCTGGTGGGGGGATGGGAAGTCAGCGATTCTTGCTAGCGGCTATAGCACTATCGATAACTGAGCTCTCAAATTGTATTTTAGTATATATATGAAAGGTGGAGGTGTTTTCTGTGGCCATAACATACTAGCTGTCCTAAGATGACAATGCCATTCCTCCATAAATATAGTACAGTGATGAGCATAGGTGCGCGCAAAGGGTGTGTCGGCACGCCTGGGCACACCATCATCATCCAATGCGCGTTCGCATTATCGCTCTGTGTGCCAGCAGGAAGATGGGAAAGATCTCCCTTTTACTGTCTTTGCCATAAGAGACGTGTTTACATTCCTTTTTCGCTGTGCTGACAGGGAGATCAATGTGCCGGGGTCATATATATGTAGACAAGCACACGTGTGTGAGCTTTAGGTTATACACCCCAATGCAATAGGCTGCGCACACCTATGATGATGAGCATTGTCACCCTAGGACAGAAAAGAACTGCGTTATTGGCAGGATCACCAGGTGAAATCAAATGCAATTGCCACATCGCGCTCCCCCCCAGGCCAATCCGTCCATCGGATCGTGTGCAGGCGTCACCATAGTAGCTAAGGGACACCGGCAGTGGAGCCTTCACATCCGGTTCCCTACGAGTCGTGCAGTGCTTTCTAAATGGCCCCTTTGTCTTCTGGGCCACACACAGGTCCCAGATGGCAGCGGGGAGGAGGGGCAGAGCCAGATGACGTGACGTGCCTCGCCGGGACGGAAGTTCACCTTTAAACTAAGGTAAGTGAAAAAAAATATATATAAAAAACGAAGGGTGGAGGGATGGTCTTTCCTTTAAGAACAAGTTATAAAGTTGGGTGGAACTCGGCTTTAAATAAAAAAAAAAATAAGACTCACATCTATATCTCTGCAGACCAATGTCCACCACTTCAGCATGATACAATCAGCAGACAGATCAAATATTAACATCTAAAACAAATAAAGTAGTAGTGGGTTCCTTGTGATTGCAGGTCCTTTCTAGTATATAATACCTTGGAAACAGGGCTGTCTTAATAAGAGGGCACACCTGGGCACTGCCCAGGGGCCCCACCTTAATGGGGGCCCCTGCACTTTCCCCAAAGCAGCTGGTCCTTGAGCCCATGCTGCCCCCAAAATTGGGGGCCCCATGATGGTACTGAGAGTGATGGATACACAGGGGAGGCAGGCTGGCAGGAGTGCACCGTGCTGTGCAGAATGATACCTATTATTTCACAGCCAGCAGGGAGGGGCAGGGCCAGAACACCAGTGATGCTCTAAACCCACCCCATGCAGCTTGAATGCTTGGGACTCCATGGAAGGGATGTAGAGAGGCCACAGTGTAGGGGGTATCGGGGATTTAGTGGGGTCACAATTTAAGGGGTATCTTATGGTGTATGGTTGCAGTGCTGGGGGGACATCTGGGGTGTAGAGGGGTCAGAGTGTTGGGGGGATATCTGGGGTATAGAGGGGTCAGAGTGCTGGGGGGATATCTGGGATGTAGAGAGGTCAGAGTGCTGTGGGCATATCTGGGGTGTAGACAGGTTAAAGTGTTGGGGGGATATCTGGGGTGTAGAGAGGTCAGAGTGCTGGGGGGATATCTGAGGTGTAGAGGGGTTTACTTGTACTGTCTCCATTGTAGGGGCCCCAGAGCATTACTTTGCCCAGGGGCCCATGATGCTATTAAGACGGCCCTGCTTGGAAATGGTATAATATCTCTACAACTCACAAGTCCAGGCACTGATAACTTCTACTGTATATATTCCATTAAACTTCACAGACCCTCTGACCTTGCTCGGCTAGAGGAAAAGCTCTCAAGGGGTGCAGTGAGCCAGTAAACAAATTTGCACAAGTGTTAATCTAGCGGCATCACGTCATTAGAATGCGGGAAGGCCAGGCGTGAAATGTAGACTTACATGCAAAATGAATCCACAGCGTAAAGTAATCTTCTCTGCTAATTACTCCAGGGAAGAGACAATTAGTGCTGTGGAGGGTCAAATCTCTGACGAGAAACAAAACGCGAGCATGCAAATCAAGTTTGCAGTTTGTTATTCGGGGTGTCCTTTATACTGTGTCCAGTACAGTGGAATTATTAAATAAGAGCTCAGTAGATACACTCGAGCAGGCCAGGTCAGGTCCTCACTTTAATGTTCTCCTAAGCATATTGTTTCAACAGAATGACTGCCAACACGTGCGAAAAAAAAGACTCATCGCTGCTATGTAAATATGAGTCATCTTTCTAGCAACAACTTCAGCATAAGGACTATTGAATAAAACAGTGCAAAGAGCAATGGCAATGAGTCACATCCCATAGCAACCAGATTTTATTTGACCGACATCAAATCTGATCTGTAATACTTTTGCCTCATTGAACAAAGTGTCTTAATTATAAATTGTCTGCATTTCCCCAGCAGCACTTAACATTTTTAATACAGATATTTTCTGCACAGATATGTGGCAGTTGGAAATTAAAAACCTTGCTCTGGAATAATACTGATATTTCTCATCAGTGGCGTCTGGTGCTCAAAATTTTTGGCAAACTGAAAAATTCTGAAAAAACAAACATAAAAACACCCATCAAACGCAGCCACTGTATCAAAACGCAGCCACCGTGCCCATCAAAATGCAGCCACTGTGCCCATCAAAATGCAGCCACTGTGCCCATCAAAATGCAGCCACTGTCTGCCCGGCACTTACGTTGTCTCGGGTGGGCAGCGGGTGGCGGCGGCAGGCCGCAAGCGGTGTCCTCCATTTCTTCCCTGGACCCGATGTGTTCTCTCGCCCGCTCCTCCTCTGCTACAGTTGGACGCCCGATAGGCGTTCAAATCACAGCACCTGCCGTTTCAGCCAGTCAGGTGACAGGTAACACAGACCCGGTGCACCCGATTGGCTGAAGGGGGGTTCAATGTTAGCAAAGCGAATTCCTTAGTTTTGCCAACATACAGCTGAGTGAGAAGCAAACGCACAGCGTTGCTCCTGTGTCTCACATTTTTGGACGCCTATTAGAGCCGATAGCTCTAATCAGGTGCTTCTAAAAGACACGGGAAGGGGCTTAGTCATTATCACATAAAAGCGCAGGCATGCAAAGGTTTGAGAACCTGATGCAAAAGCCTAATAGAAGGATCAAGCTGCCATTGTCTTATTAGCAAGTTATAATCTGCTTTAATGTTTGCAGAGGTTTCCACTACCGACTTTTCTTTCTGAAAATGCCAGCACCATGGCTCTGTTTTTCCAATATTTATTTTCATTAAGTACAAGAAGTATACAGATAAGAATTTAAAATTTTCCTTAAACTTTTCTGATGTGCATACAGGCTTTGGTATTTCTTTTTTTTTCATATATATATTATATATATATATATATATATATATATATATATATATATATCCCCCCAGGGCCCCATGTTGCAAACCCCCTTTTTTATGTTTGTTTTTGTTTATATATATTTTTTTTTAGGGCCCAGAGGTCCCCAGGGCCCTGGATGGCAACCCCATAATTCCTGATGGTGGCCCTGCATACAGGACTCCCATAAAGTGTTCAAACAGGGTACAAAGCCTAAAGCAGCCAGCAATTGGTCTAGAAGGTTCCCCAGAGACTCTGGGAAACCAAAGTACTGTACAGAGAGGTAAAAACAGGGTAGTATTAGCGAGTAGAGGTCCCTACTGGGTTAAATAGTAGCATCCGTCTAGTATTTGATCCAAGGGTCCCATGTTTTATCAAATAAAAGCATCTTATCTTGTAATATAGCAGATAGGAGTTCATTAATCATGATCCAAGACAAATTATTGATTTTAATTATTACTGCTGAATTGATGTTCAACAGTTAACTCAAAGTCTGGCTAGAGCTTATACACAGCTCAGTTTGACCACAGTTCATCCATTGTAAATAACATTTCCAGAAAAAGTAACAAGGCAAATCTGTACTCAACTAGTGACTACAAATGTTAGTACCAATTCTAGTTCAACTCTATAGGACATAAAAGGGAAGGAAAATCGAGGAGATGTGCATAGTAGCATCTTCTTTTTTTTTAAAGGCCATGTAGTTATTGCTTATCTCTTTTATATATATATATATATTAATATATATATATATATATATATATATATATATATTAATATTTATATATATATATATATATATATATATATATATATATTAATATTTATATATATATTAATATATATATATATATTAATATTTATATATATATATTTATATATTTATATATATATATTTATATATTTATATATATATATATATATTTATATATATATATTTATATATATATAAAATCTATATATATATATATATTTATATATATATATATATTTATATATTTATATAAAATCTATATATATATATATATATATATAAAATCTATATATATATATATATATATATATATATATATATATATATATTTATATATTTATATAAAATCTATATATATATATATATATATATATATATATATATATAAAATCTATATATATATATATATATATATATATATATATATATATATATATAAAATCTATATATATATATAAAATATATATATATAAAATCTATATATATATATAAAATATATATATATATATATATATATATATATATATATATATATATATATAAAATCTATATATAAAATCTATATATATATAAAATCTATATATATATAAAATCTATATATAAAATCTATATATAAAATCTATATATAAAATCTATATATAAAATCTATATATAAAATCTATCTATATATATATATATATATATATATATATATATATATATATATATATATATATATATATATATATATAAAATCTATATATATATATATATATATATATATATATATATATATATATATATATATGTATATATATATATATATATATATATATAAAATCTATATATATATAAAATCTATATATCTATATATCTCACTACCCCCGAAGGAGCTGCTGGTTTGTTTTGGGAGGCATGTTGCCTCCATTTCCTTGCCATCTAGGGTATCAGATGAGAGCTGAGAAAAAGTTCAATGTCCAAACTTTAGACTTCTTTTTCTTTGCTTTATTTGTTGAACTTGGTAAAAGAATAAAAGTAGTAGTAGTTGAAGAGGTGGGTAATAGGCAATAGGTTCAGGTGTATAACTTCTGTCCAGAAACACTCCTGCTTCCAGCAACGCAGCTTTCGTCACCATACTAGCCAGAGCGGGTATTGTGCACCTGGATAGGCCTCGCTCACTAACCTAGCAGCCAGGATGTCACACGGAAACTCGGTAGTCTCTGCCACAGATCTTCCCAAAGATGGAGGTATATTCGGTCCAAAATCCTCTCAGCACAGGATTAAGCACCCAGATCTCTCCCGAATAACTTCTTGTGAACTTAAAACTGACAGGCGACCATCATTCAGCCCTTCAGTAATGGTGTGTCCTTCGATGAAGTTCAAGGCCTCTCATGAGATACCAGCCTCTTGCTCAGTGCTCTCCAAGACAGGTTCTTCATCGAGTGGCTTCCTCCCTCAGGACGTACAGCACAGGACCACTCTGCAAACGTAGACCCAGTCGGACTACCGGTCCTACTTAGTAGATCACAACCCAGGACCAACGTGGTCCCGGAGCCAGGAACACTTGAACACGCACCCCCGGCCATGAGGGCCACACACAGGGGGTGGTGGGACGACAGCCCAGGAACGACGACGACCCTTGACTAATGACGTCTGTCCCTTAAGTACTCCTCCCCAGCATGCACAGCGAGACGATCAACTCCCTGATTGGCTGCTGAAGGGGAACACCCAAAACACCTTGACCTGACTGCTGCCACCCTCGGCCTGGGGTGGAAAGAAAACCCCAGACAACAATAGTGGTCACTCACAGTACAGCCATGGCTGGAACAGAGGCCCAAATTTAGTGAAAAATAATACAGTCTGAGTCAATTAACTCTCAGACTACCCTCTAAATTTAAAGCAGCGCCAGCTAGAAAGTAGCAGGCCGCTACATACATTTATTATATATATATATATATATATATATATATATATATATATATATATATATATATATATATATATATATATATATATATATATATATAAATAAATAAATAAATAAATAAATAAATAAATAAATAAAACACACACATTATATTATACACACACACACACACACATATTTACATTTATACACATACACATACTGCATCTTTAAAGTATATAAGGGGTCAGTAAAGTAAGAAAACATATTTTGCATCATGCATAGTTGGCATATGGACCCATGAAAGCCCAATCCTTATGGGAACATTGTGTTTTTCTTCTAGGTCATCTATAAAATGGAAAACGTATTTCACTATAGCTGTTCACACAATGTGTTGCAGAGTTTGTGTTTTGCTTGCATACTTCCCTTAACATTATAGATGATATTTAAGAAAAGAAAAGTCTACCAGGTGTAAAGTATAAAATAAGACCTAATGAAACCGAGAGGTCCACAAACCATGACAGCTAACTGGAGCAAATACTAGCCAAGCTAGATCTCTATAGTGTTGAAAAGGGCACTAGGCCTTTATTGAGCCGGAATGTCACACAAAAGGTGACATTGTCAGACCAATGAACCAAAACAAATGTCCAGACAGGGCTCAGCTGAGAGCCATACCCATGACACAGATGAATAGACGATCTATTTTACAATTCTAGTACACACCTTTTTCTTGTCTTTAGCTTTTCTGAATGAGCTGTAAAAAAGTAATGTTCCCATCTGTACACTTCTGGGAACGGTACACTGATGTTTGAGATATTTTTATTTTGCTGCTATTTTTGACCAGGAAGACCGGATGTTCCACACTCAGAAATCTGTCTTTTACAGTAATTTCACCATTCATTCCAACAAAACCTAGTAAAGTCAGTGACCAAAGCCTGGCAAATGGCTCATGTTTTCCCCTCGGAAACACTGGTAATTATTACTGCAGTGGACGCGGATGGCATCACAAAGATTTGTGTCATTTACCACTTGTGTTCTATAAACAAGGCAGTTTTGTCATGGGGGATGCTTCCAGAAAGGATGCTTAGAGGCATACCCTGATAACATGGGTAATGGGGCATGCAGAGTGAGACAACTGCAACAAGACTCACAGGGCATAAAAATGGACACCGAATGTTGCTAAGGTTCTATATTTAGATTCATATTTTTCTTTAATAATACATCTGTTTTGTCAAGTTAGACCAGAGACATGACAGAGAATTTAAACAACTTTCATCTATTTTCATCTAAATCCTTCAAATAACAGAAACCCCAATACTAGAACTCAAGAATTCTACACATTAGTTAAAGAATTCAAACTGGTCTTAAAAACACTATTCTGACTAAACCGTCAGAGAGCACTGAACAGGAGGTGGTGGGCAGTCTGTTTTTGGTAATGACCCAAATGGCCAACTTCCGTCGTACCAGTTTCCATATACATAGGCCGAATGTTCAATAAAACCCTGGCCTATGTCACCCAACATGGATACCCATTTTCAGGCTACTCTGGACCAGTCACATGATCCAGTTCCCCTGCGTCAGTTAGCAGCAGCTGCAGGCAGGAGGAAGGAGCGCCGACACGGGACAGGCCATGGTAGCCTATGAGTGACCTTGCCAGCTTTACCAGCCATTGTGTCAAGCATTCTCTTCGCTCTCCTGCAGCTGGCGATCACGTAACCAGGCTGGAGCAAGCTGAAAAGGAGTAAGCATCTAGATCTTTCTCATGCAGGTTAGTCAGACAAGTAGTAAGGTGGATGGAGGGATCATTTTTTAATATTTGGGCTAGATTCAGAGAGAGTTACGCCGGTGGTATCAGTAGATACGCCGTCGTAACTCTGAATCTACGCCGTCATAAATTTAAGCGTATTCTGGAAACCAGATACGCTTAAATTAGGCTAAGATACGAGCGGCGCAAGTCTCCTACGCCGTCGTATCTTAGGGTGCATATTTACGCTGGCCGCTAGGTGGCGCTTCCGTTGATTTTGGCGTAAAATATGCAAATGAGCTAGATACGCCAATTCAGAAACGTACGTGCGCCTGGCGGATTTTTTTACATAGTTTACGTAAGGCTTTTTCCGGCGTAGGGATACTCCTGCTATATGAGGAGTATCCAATGTTAAGTATGGACGTCGGGACAGCGTCGAATTTTACGTAAGTCGTTCGCGAATAGGGCTTTGCGTAAATTACGTTCACGTCGAAAGCATTGACTATTTGCGATGTGATTAGGAGCATGCGCACTGGGATACGTTCATGAACGGCGCATGCGCCGATCGTTAGAGACGTCATTTACGTGGGGTCATGTTTTATTTACATAAAACACACCCACCTCTTCAGAATTTGAATTTGGCGCGCTTACGCCGGCAGATTTACGATACGCCGCCGTAACTTAGGGCGAAGGTTCTTTGTGAATCCAGCCCCACTAAGTTACGGCGGCGTAGTGTATCCGAGATACGCTACGCCCGCACAAACTTATGGCGGGCTATCTGAATCTAGCCCTAGGTTTTACCTGTGAATTTGAAAGCTGGTCTTGGACAAATAGGATCTACCATACTGCTCTTAAGCAACCCATAGACGAGTCTGATTTTTTGTTCAACCAAACAGGTTAAACAAAAAATATTGACTCGATTTCCCCATCCACACGCTCAATGTCATCTGTTGTATTCTGACAGTAGGGAAGATTCCGCGCCATCAGAATACATTGATCAGTGTTGCAGTCTATAGCCAGCAGCGCTGCTTGTCTTGGGAAAAAAAATGTCAGGGCGGTTGAGCCGAAGCCGATAGGTAGATTGATGTCTGTACAACCACAGTATCCATACATGTGGATCAAAATTTGGCTGGTTCCTGCTGAACAGGATGAATTTTGATCCATGTATGGCCATATTTAAAAGTTCTTTCTTCTGCACCACTCATGCAAAAGACAGACAAGGATACACGGAGCCCAAAAGCAGTCATTATCTTGATGACTGTGTTTACCAATGTTCCAGATAATAACCTCCTAGATAACAGAGTGAAACATTATCAGACAATGAGGTCGTTCTGAGGTCTCACTCATTGCAACATCCAACAGCGCTGAACACCATCAGTTCTGTGTTACCGTTCCCACAATCCCAGTACTTCCTGTTTTATACCCGGCTTCTTTCCTATATGTCCGACATGATTATAGAAAGATTACTTCACTTTTTGCAATTTTACCCCACAGAAGGAAGAGGAGAAAACAGAAGAAATCTACATTTAACTGATCTACTTCCACAAGTGTGAATTAAATGGGGATGTAAATGTAAAAAAAAGTTTTCCCTAAATAGCTTACTTTACTTTAGTGTAGTCCTCCTTCACTTACCTCATCCTTCCATTTTGCTTTTAAATGTTCCTATTTCTTCTGAGAAATCCTCACTTCCTGTTTTCTGTCTAACTCCACACAGTAATGCAAGGCTTACTCCCTGCTGTGGAGTGTCATGCTCGCCCCCTGCCTTGAGGGGGGAGGGGGAGAGCAGGAGAGTCAGGATGCCCACTAACACACAGCTCCTTTCTCTATCTGCAACGTAGAGAGCGTTCGGACTCTCCTGCTCGCCCCCTCAAGGGAGGGGGGAGCAGGACACTCCACACCAGGGAGAAAGTCTTGCATTACTGTGTGGAGTTACAGACAGAAGAACAGGAAGTGAGGATTTCTCAGAAGAAATAAGGACATTTAAAAGCAAAACCAAAAGGATGAGGTAAGTGAAGTAGAGGACTGCACTAAGGTAAAGGAAGCTATTTAGGAAAACATTTGTTTACCTTTACAACCCCTTTAACACAATCCTGGTTGCTGAAGTTCCTGTGCTAGCACTGTACTCCAGCTCTATGCAGACTCGAGTGGTGGAGTTATCTCCTGCCCCGACAGAGGCTGTATAGTCCTGGCAGCAGCAAGAGCAAGGAGGAAAAAAAGCAGCAGCACAGGACACAGTGCAAGGTATTATACTTGTCCGCTGACACCAATCCCCACTGGGTACTATTGTTACCTTTCTCCCCAAACCACCCAGTGAAATACTACTATCATTTCCCTGCCCAACCTGGGCACTATTGTTCTTCCCTACTCACACTAGGCAGTATTGTTCTCCACTTTTCCCTGCTAGACACTATTGCCCTCCCACCTCCTCTACTGGACATTACTTTCTTCTGTCACCTGTTACTCCCCACACCCCCAGCTTGGTACTATTGTTCCACCTAACCACCCACTGTGCACTACTTTCCCCCTCCCACCACCCCCTAATGGGCATCATTATTCTTCACTACCCCCTGCTGAGCACCATTAGTCCTTCCTCCCACTGGAAACTATTGTTCTACAGTATTTGTAGAACAGTGTGGAGCATTATGTGGATACATAGACCGCAGACTATGTACAGTGTATATAATATGTAGGGTGCAGACTTTATTTAAGCATGTCCACCTAAACTCGGTACAAGCTGTCCGATAATCATCTGGTTCAGCAGGAACCGTCAACTTTTGATCACTGTGTACAGCAGTCTGTTCCGACTCTAGTCAGTCTAATGACCGGCTTTTTCCAAGGGGACGTGCTGGAAAGGGACATGCTGGAACCAGCATCCAATCAGCGCTTGCAGCACTTCCATCCTGTCAAAATACAATAGCACAGCGGGAGAGATTGCCGTCCCAACATCACTTGTGTTAGTATGTCGATCTGTCAGTTTTTTTTCATTCAACTCACATTGTTGAATGTAAAATAAAAAAAAAGAAGCAATGTCTACTAGACATTTATGCTTGAATCTCGAATCTCGGCTGGTTCAGCAGGAACAGGCCAGGGTTCGAACCGTTAATGGGAAGGGAAGGGAATAGCCGTTTATATTTACTAAAACTATTACATTTCCATGTTCTGAGTAATGTGGGAGACCAGATATAGTGAATGCAGGGTCCTCCTGTTTAGTAGCACCAGGGCTTTTTTTCTCAAGGGATAGGTGCGGGAACTCCCCTTTTCCGAGTCACTTGTTTTCTCTGCCCCTACCCACCTCCGAGCAATGTCCCTTGGTTCCCTCCCAGTACCGTCCCTTTTAGACAATACAGAACCAAGTATCATTTTGTTGTGCTAAGTAATTTGTATGGAATTTGGTTTCCCCTTCAGCCAGCAACAATAGATCCCCCTAACAATGTACCACCCACAACAAAATCCCCCCCCCCCAGCAACAATAGACTCCCGGCAGCATCAACAGATCTTCACACAGCCAGCATTAATAGACTCCCTGCAAAAAAGAGATTTTTTAATACAGCTTACCTGTAAAATCTTTTTCTTGGAGTACATCACGGGACACAGAGCGGCATTCATTACTATATGGGTTATATGGAGTACCTTCAGGTGTAGACACTGGCAATCTCAAACAGGAAATGCCCCTCCCTATATAACCCCCTCCCATAGGAGGAGTACCTCAGTTTTGTAGCAAGCAGTATGCCTCCCAAAATGGTCCTCAAAAAAGAGGGGTGGGAGCTCTGTGTCCCGTGATGTACTCCAAGAAAAAGATTTTACAGGTAAGCTGTATTAAAAAATCTCTTTTTCTTTATCGTACATCACGGGACACAGAGCGGCATTCATTACTATATGGGATGTCCCAAAGCAATGCTTACAATGAGGGGAGGGAGAACATCTCCAAGACAAAAGGATTTAATTTAGAGATATACTCAAATCATAATAAATCCAACTTAGTTGAGAAAAATAAAATTTTTAAATTTAACTCGAACAAGAGGAGCCCCCGGAATCCGAGGGTCTCAAACTGCAGCCTGCAGCACTGCCTGCCCGAAGGCAGTATCAGTATTCCTTCTTACGTCCAACTTGTAGAATTTTGTAAACGTGTGGACAGAAGACCAGGTTGCCGCCTTGCAAACTTGAGCCATAGAGATCTGGTGGTGTGCTGCCCAGGAGGCGCCCATGGCTCTAGTAGAATGAGCCTTTAATGATACTGGAGGAGGCAACCCTTTCAAGCCGTAGGCCTGAGTGATTAATTGCTTAATCCACCTAGAAATGGTGGACTTTGCAGCTGCCTGCCCCTTCTTGGGCCCATCCGGTAGAATGAACAGCACATCTGTCTTCCGGATCTTCTTTGTAGCTTTAAGATAGGCCTTCATGGCCCTGACAATATCCAAGGTATGCAGCAACCCTTCCTTTCTGGAAGTAGGTTTAGGGAAGAAGGATGGTAATACCAAATCCTGGTTCAAATGAAAACTGGATACAACCTTCGGTAGGAAGGAAGGATGAGGGCGGAGAACGACCCTGTCCTTGTGAAAAATAAGATATGGTTCCTTACAGGATAAGGCTGCCAGCTCCGAAACTCTTCTTGCGGAAACTATGGCAACCAAAAATACTAACTTCCTTGTCAGTAGAACCAAAGGAATATCAGCCAACGGCTCAAACGGTTGTTTCTGTAAACTTGACAGAACAAGATTTAAATCCCACGGACAAAGCGGGGATTTAACTGGAGGTCTAATACGTAAGACCCCTTGAAGGAAGGTCTTAACCAGCGAGTGGGTGGCCAGCGGCCGCTGAAACCACACTGACAGAGCAGAAATCTGTCCTTTGATTGTGCTTAATGCCAATCCTTTATCCACTCCTAGCTGGAGAAAACTTAATACTCTATCGATGGTAAATTTGCGAGAAAGCCATCGCTTGGACTCACACCAGCCTACATAGGCCTTCCAGACCCTGTAATAAATCACCCTAGAGACCGGTTTCCTGGCTCTGATTAGGGTAGAGATTACTTTCTGAGACAGACCTCTACCCCTGAGAATCAGGGATTCAGCTTCCAGGCCGTCAAATTTAGATGCCGTAAGGCAGGGTGGAGGATCGGACCTTGCGATAGCAGGTCTGGCCGTAGAGGAAGAGTCCAAGGGTCTCCCACTACCATCCTTAAGATTAGTGAGTACCATGCCCTTCTGGGCCATGCTGGAGCTACCAGGATGACTGGTATGTGCTCCACCCGGATCCTGCGCAGCAGGCGGGGTAGTAACTGGAGCGGGGGAAACGCATAAAGAAGTTTGAACTGATGCCAAGGGCAAACCAACGCATCGGTTCCGCAGGCCATCGGATCCCTTGAGCGGGACATGAACCTGTCTAGTTTCTTGTTGAGTCTCGATGCCATGATATCCACGTCCGGCACTCCCCATCTTTGGCAGAGTGCTTGAAAGACTAGTGGATGCAGAGACCATTCCCCCGGCCATAGAGTCTGGCGGCTTAAGAAGTCCGCCTGAAAGTTGTCCACTCCTGGAATGAATATTGCCGATATGCAGGGCACATGAGCCTCTGCCCATAGAAGAATCAAGCTCACCTCTCTCTGAGCGGCTTGACTCCTGGTTCCCCCTTGGTGATTTATGTGTGCCACGGCCGTGGCATTGTCTGATTGAATTCTCACCGGGAACCCCTGCAATTTTGACGTCCAAGCCCTGAGGGCTAGTCGAGCAGCTCTGAGCTCCAAGATGTTGATGGGCAACTGCTTCTCTGGCTTTGCCCAAGTACCTTGGCGAGTGCAACCATCCAAAATTGCTCCCCAGCCCGTCAGGCTGGCGTCTGTGGTCACTATCTTCCAAGCCACTGGGCTGAAAGACCTCCCCTTCAGTAGATTCTGAGGGTCTAACCACCAACACAGACTTTGTCGGACTCTTGATAAGAGCGGCAACGGGATATCCAAGGCCTGTGGCCTTCTGCTCCATGCTGACAGGATGGCTGCCTGTAGGATGCGAGTGTGGCTCTGGGCGTATGGTACCGCCTCGAATGTGGCCACCATCTTGCCTAGTAACCTCATACATAGGCGAATAGTCGGTTCTTTCTTGCTTAGAACCAGTAGGATTAATTCCTTGATGGCTTTTACCTTCCTCAGAGGTAGGAACACTCCTTGTTGTTCTGTGTCTAATCTCATGCCGAGATATTCCAACTGCTTTGTGGGCTGGAAAGCTGACTTTTCTCGATTTAGGACCCAGCCGAACCTCTCGAGGTATTGGACCGTGAGGGCCACTGCTCGCTCCAAGCCGGGAGACGAGTGATCTATGACTAGGAGGTCGTCCAGGTATGCTAGGATCGTGACCCCTTGGATCCTTAGTTTGGCTAGGATTGGAGCTAGGACCTTCGTGAACACCCGGGGGGCCGTAGCCAACCCGAAGGGAAGCGCCACGAATTGGAAGTGACGCGAAGCCACCATGAAGCGTAGATATCTTTGATGTGGCTGATAAATTGGAACATGAAGGTAGGCATCCTTTATGTCTATGGACGCCATGAAGTCGTCCTTCTGGAGTGTGGCAGCTGCTGACCGCACGGATTCCATCCGAAATGAGCGGATCTTTAGATATGCATTTACCATCTTTAGGTCCAAAATTGGCCTGACATCTCCATTGGATTTTGGGATGATGAATAGGTTGGAGTAGAAACCCAGCCCCTGTTCCAGGACTGGTACCTCTACTATTACTTCCTGGGAAAGTAGATGATCTAATGCCGATCTTAATGCGGCTCCCTTTTCCGGATCGTTTGGAATCCTCGACTTCTGGAAATGAGGAGGAGGAAACCTTAGGAAATCTAATTTGTAGCCTGTGGCCACGGAAGACCGTACCCACTCGTCGGGAATGCTGGCTTCCCAAATCTCTGAAAAGAGTCGCAGCCTTCCCCCCACCTTCGTGGGTGGGGGCGCCCCTTCATAAGGTTGGCTTGGGGGCTGGTTTTGCTGGTTTGCGAAACCACTGCCTTTTGCCTCTAACAGCCTGTCCTTGTGATCTGCTGTTGAAGCCGAAGTTTGCTTTTGCAGGAGGCCGTCGATACTGCTTGGCATTAGAGGGCCCCTGCCCAGGGGAATACTGTCGTTTAAACGCAGGTCCCTGAACCTTCTTCTTAGTTGGCAAGAGAGTACTCTTGCCGTTTGAAATGGTCTGAATGTATTTATCTAGGTCTTCTCCGAAGAGTCGTCCTCCATGGAAGGGGAACCCTACCAGGAGCTTCTTGCATGGGGGCTCAGCCTCCCAGCTTTTTAACCATAAGAGTCTTCTCATATGGATAAGGGATAACGATAAACGTGACGCTTGCTGGATAGAATCCTTGATTGCGTCTACCGTAAAACATATGGCCTTAGGGACATCCGAAAAATTTTCTGCCTGCTGGGCCGGAATAAGTTTAAGCATCTGCTTAAATTGATCCGATAATGCTTGAGCGACCCCAATCGCAGCCACAGCTGGCTGTACTACTGCCCCTGCAGTAGTGAAGGAGTTCTTAAGTAGTGCTTCCAAGCGCTTATCAACTGGATCCTTGAACACCTGTATGTTTTCTACAGGGCATGTTAACGATCTGTTAACACATGAGATGGCTGCGTCCACTGCAGGAGTAGCCCATCTTTTGGAAAAAATTTCTTCCATAGGATATAGGACAGAGAACCTTTTAGGTGGTAAGAAGATCTTATCTGGCTTGTTCCAATCTTGGAACAAAATTCCCTCTAATAGAGGATGGATCGGAAACACAGCATTGCTTTGAGGCGCCCTCAGTGAGCCCAAAGCTGAAACCGTCGATACCTGGAGATCTGGTACTGGCAAGTTGAATGTCCTATGGACCAAGTCCGACAATCCTTGAATCCACCAGCTCTCCCTCAGGGAGACTGCCCCAGACTCCTCTGTATCCGGGTCTTCGATCCCTGAACCTACTTGGTCCGTGTCCAAGAGGTCGTCCAATTCCCCTGAGGAAAGGACCTCCTCTTCTGAGGGTCCGCGCTCGGGCGACGGAGATCTATTCCGCTTACTGCCCCGCATAGCTGCGGATATCATTTTTCCCATGCTTTTCTGCATCTCTTTTAAAGAGGTGAGTAATACCTCCTCCGTGACCATCTTAGGGTTGGACTGACCCGCGTCAGCTCCAGCCCCAGATCCCGATGGCCCCAAGGCTCCCTGTAGGGAAAACAGCGGCATACCATGGTACAATACCGAGGTACACCTGCTACCTATTGGTATTTGGAACTATAAAAGTTAATTGTCCAAACACCTGTTTGGGGGATAAAAAAATGCTTCCTCTCCCCTAGATGACTTTTTTTTTTTTTTTTTTTTTTTTTTTTCGTTTTTGTTTCAAATCCAGGAAAGAAAAAACATTCTGTCCCCCTGAGTAGTATTGCAAAGAAAAACTATGAGATGGAAAAGAAACAGCCTATTTCTAGGCTTGACAAAACAGTCCTCTGAAGACTGCAATATCCTTTCTGGCCACTGTGTGTCCTCGGCGCCCCGTGCTGCCGCTCTGGTCTTTCTCCTCAGTTCCAAAGTATTGATGGAACAAACAAGGAAGGGCCGCCCCTTCCTTTAAGCCACTGACCCGCCCTTCCCCCCCAGCAACCTCAAACAGGAAATGCCCCTCCCGACAGGGGGAGGGGGGGGGATTTTGGGAGGAAGGGACCTCTCTGTTCCAGCAAACTGCAGCCTGCAGCCTGGAACCATGAGGAGGTCAGCGTTTTGCCTGCTTGCAGGCTCTGAGGAGGAAGACTGAATGGAGCATCGCCTGGAGGCCTGCAGGTAAGCAAAGCTCTCTGACACACACATATATTTTTATATAACACAGGCCCCACTCAATGCTTTTCCAACACTACAAGGGAGGTCACATCTTATGGGGAATAATACATAGAGAGCCATCCTATCTTTATGATATGTGACTAGTTTGCCAGATGCAGTGCATAACTTTAGGCATGTCCCCTGTGACCCCCCAGAAAAAAACCTGCTAAGAACCAAGTTCCGCAAGTTTTCCCCTCACTTACCTGCTCCATGCCGCAGGACTTTGCCAAGCAAGAGGCCCAATCTTCCCCCATCTCCGTGGGGATGTCTAGACCTTCAGGCCCTGGGTTCCTATGAAGGATCCACTGTCCTGGGCCCATATAGCACCCTGGCAACAGAAAACTTTAGGTACCCAAAGGTTTCTAAGTTCTGGGCCCAGGGTCCAGCTCTCTAAAAAGAAAAGCATTATGGGCTATACCCCAAGGGTTTGGGGTCCGGTTACTGACCACTTTAGCGCTGAGGCTTTTTTGGACAGAACCGGTAGCTCACCTAATCCCAAGGATGCGGAGGCAAGCTAAACCATGACTAACACCTAAGACACTGGCGTAAAAACTGAGGTACTCCTCCTATGGGAGGGGGTTATATAGGGAGGGGCATTTCCTGTTTGAGATTGCCAGTGTCTACACCTGAAGGTACTCCATATAACCCATATAGTAATGAATGCCGCTCTGTGTCCCGTGATGTACGATAAAGAAAACAGATCCCCTCCAGCTAGAATAGATCCACCAGCAGTGAGCATCAATACCCTGCAGCACACCCCAGCACCCCTCGACATTACATACAGTCAGTCCAGGAGGTGCCGGAACTGCGTTCCCGCTGAAAAAAAGCCCTGAGTAGCACGAACTACCTATGTGAAATTGATAACTTGGATCATACCAACATATTTTTCTCTGGAATAAATATATTGTTTTTACAATTTTTATATCAGTAAAGTATTCCTGTAGTAAAAGAATTCATAGGCACAAAGGGTTTCCAGAAAATGTCATTTCATAATCCCGGAGCTCACATGCAAGATGTGACTGTGTACAGTAGATATGAAAAGGACCACTGAACAAGCACATGCATTATAGCCTACGATCATAGCTGATTATTCCATCTTTCAGAGTGCACAGGCTCGTAAATCATACGTGGGCATATTTTCCTGACCCATCCCTGACATTCTGTGACTAAGTGAAGCAGCTATACAGCAAAGAGGGAGAGAGGCCAAGGTAGAGCTGTTAAGTCACCCAGATAAAGAATCATAGTTTTAAACACATCCAACGTTGCTCTTTCTGGATCAGATACCCAGAGTATCGTCATATCGCAAATCAAGCAGAAACTAGGAATGTATTCCCAGAAGCTGTATATGTTAAAGGGAAAAAATACCAAAAGGAACAATGAGAAAATCAAGATGTGTAGAATTTTTTTTTTAATTAATAGAATCTTTATAAACAAAGATTAGTATATCTCATTAAAAAAAATATATAATTTACCTGTATAGTAATGGAAAATCAATAGGCGTTTCTAATTCTTATTGGGAAATTTTATTTGATATACGAGTGCTTTAGATTACAAGCATGTTTCTGAAACGAATTATGCTCGCAATCCAAGATATAACTGTAGTTGTACTTTAACCACTTGCCGTCGCCGCACCGTCATTATACGTCCACAAGGTGGCTCTCCTAGGCGAGACCACGTAAATGGACGTCCTACCTTTTAGCCGCCACTAGGGGCGCACGCGCGCCGCCGGAGGCGGGCGCGCGCGCGCGCCCCCCGCTCGCCCCCGACTCCCGTGCGTGTGCCCGGCGGGCGCGATCGCCGCCGGGCACACGCGATCGCTCGGTACAGAGCGGGGAACGGGAGCTGTGTGTGTAAACACACAGCTCTCGTTCCTGTCAGCAGGGGAAATGCTGATTTTCTGTTCATACAATGTATGAACAGAAAATCAGTGTTTCCCCTAGTGAGGCCACCCCCCCCCCACAGTAAGAACACACCCAGGCATACTTAACCCCTTCCCCGCCCCCTAGTGTTAACCCCTTCACTGCCAGTGGCATTTTTATAGTAATCTAATGCATTTTTATAGCACTGATCGCTATAAAAATGCCAATGGTCCCAAAAATGTGTCAAAAATGTCCGAAGTGTCCGCCATAATGTCGCAATACCGAAAAAAAAATCGCTGATCGCCGCCATTACTAGTAAAAAAAATATTAATAAAAATGCCATAAAAATACCCCCTATTTTGTAAACGCTATAACTTTTGCGCAAACCAATCAATAAACGCTTATTGCGATTTTTTTTACGAAAAATATGTAGAAGAAAACATATCGTCCTAAACTGAGGAAAAAAAATGTTTTTTTATATATTTTTGGGGGATATTTATTACAGCAAAAAGTAAAAAATATTCATTTTTTTCAAAATTGTCGCTCTATTTTTGTTTATAGCGCAAAAAATAAAAAACGCAGAGGTGATCAAATACCACCAAAAGAAAGCTCTATTTGTGGGAAAAAAAGGACGCCAATTTTGTTTGGGAGCCACGTCGCACGACCGCGCAATTGTCTGTTAAAGCGACGCAGTCCCGAATCGCAAAAAGTACTCTGGTCTTTGGGCAGCAATATGGTCCGGGGGGTAAGTGGTTAAAGATCCATATGATTTTTATTTTAAACAACTGCAAGTGGTTGTTAACCACCAGTTTTTTTCTCGGAGCGTAGTTGGGACCCGGGCCGACTGCTTTTGGGCTTGTGTTCATGACATCAGTTTGAGGCACTTCTGAGGTCATTCAGAATTCAATCACAGGTGCATTTGACTTGCTTCAAGCAGGATTTACCTTACCATAGACTTGTATAGGAATGCAAAACCTGTGTGGCGCAAACAAAACCCAGTCTGCACAGGCTCTTAGCCATGTTACCGTACACATCTCTGACCTCTACTTTCTATAGCTTTTCCATGTAACTGAGGCAATGCATCCTAAGACTAAATCTAAGATCTATATACCGTATTTATCGGGGTATTGCCCGCTCCGGCGTATAGAGCGCACCCCTAATTTTGACCATAAAATCCTGTAAAAAAACATTTTATTACATTTTACTACTTACAGTTTTGGTGTCTTGCCCGGCGTCCATCGGCGGCCTCGTCCGATCCGGCGCCCGTCTCCGGCCTCGGTGGTGTCCTCCTGGCTTCTCCCGCGCTGTCTTCATGTAAAATCCCCGCTTCCCGCACTCAGTTTGAAGCCTCCGCCGACGTATACCGAGCGCAGTACACTCGGGTATATTCGGCCAGGCTCGGCTTCTCACGCATAAACGTCACAGAGCGTGACTACGAGCGAAGCCGAGCCTGGCCGAATGTACCCGAGCGTACTGCGCTCGGTATATGTCGGCGCAGGCATTCAAACACGGCGCGGGAAGCGGGTATCGGCGTATATCGCGCACCCACGATTTTGCCCTTTCAGGGCAAGAAAGTGTGCGGTGTACGCCGATAAATACGGTAGTTCTTACATGGCATAGGCAGCACAACCTGTAGCACATCATACCAGGTGAAAATTAGACCAGAGAGCTTGAAATGGAGCTCTACGTTCATTACCGTTCCTATCACTAGACCCTACTTATATTTAGGCCTCACGCGCACAAGAATATCAATTTAAACCTGAAATATGTTGGATTTTTTTCTGCCAAGACTTTATGCCTCGATTGTTGCGCATGTAAGCACGTTCAAGGGCATATGGTGCGTAACGTAAATGCACTCTACTGGGCAGAATATTCATTTATTCTGGCCACTGGAATACATTCCATGTGGCTCATTTGTCTCCAGAAAAGGAAAAGTAGGGAAATCTTCAAATGGGGACACTTGTTATGGGGGGCATTTTAAAAAATGTAAGCAGTTGCTGAAGTTTAAAAAAACACTTCTAGACTAAAGTAGGGTGCATGGACATATAGCATAACACGGTTTGCTTCTAGAAGCAGAAAGGAAAATGCTCAAAATCTGCTGCTAGGAGTGTTTTTTTAAGCTAGTGTGCTTGGAGACCAACTCCTAAAATCAGGTCTCCTCCCCTGCCAGACAGAGGTGTGCTGTAAAAAACTTCGGACTGGATGGACAGAAATACTGTATAATGTGTATTTCTTCTGTATATTGCCTAGAGTTCAGGTTTAAATGGCTTTTGGGAAGTAGACAACATAATAGAACTATTACTAATGTAGTACTACCCCCGAAGGAGCTGCTGGTTTAGATTTGGGCCTGCCGTTATCTTACTGTTCCATACGCTCATTTCAGGGGTTCTCCTTGAAGAGTTGTCCATAAGAATGTCTGCACCAAACACAAAGTCTCTTTCAAGGGTTTTATTAAACAAAGTTCTCCAACAGAGGGGTAGAGGGATAGGGAAGGACTCGGATACTTTTGCTTTGCGGATCACGGGTACAACTTAGATCCAGAGGATTTACTCAGCTCCACACTGGATTTCAGCAACCACCAGATAGGCCTTCTCTCACTGGCCTAGCAGCTGGTGCGAAGCTTGTCAAAGTCTCTGCCACAGACTTGCCAAGTGTCGTCAGGCCGTCCCACAATCTCCTGCCACAAGATCGTAAAACCAACTGCACACGTGGTATAGTTCCAACAAAACTTACACAACTCACGGTGCCAAGAATCTTTCAGCCAGGCCGGCAGCACAGTGGAAGCAAATCCGCCAGGGTACGTCCATCAATTGAATCCCACTGGTTCAGCTTCCTTCCATAGATAAGGTAGCGAAGGACCATCCCTGGATTAGTAGGCCCCAGAAACTCCTGGGCCTAGTCTCAGTTGCGAGGCCTCGGGCCAGCCGGACCGAGGCTATTAAACAGCTCACACATCCCTGAGTTCAGGAGGGCCATCAGGTCAGGATCGGAAAACAAACCGCTTATGACGAAGCGCTGATACTCCAGTGCGAAACGCGGCAGCTATCCACCCCACTGTCTGCTGTGACTTGTAGTGCGGTTTCCATTTTTTACTACTAAAGGCAACATTTTAGGAATTTTGTGGAAGTGCGGCTGTCCAGTCTTTTTCTCCAGTCTTCGCTCCGTGCATTGCCTGCACCCACGCTTCTGAGAGGACACGGATTGCGGAGTGTACTCACCTGGAGCGGCAGTTTCCCTTTTCTCTACCTGAGTCCAGGAGGGCCATCAGGTCAGGATCGGAAAACAAACCCCACCAAAACGGAATCTGCCCCTTAAGTACCTCTCCCCAGAATGCACAGCGTGTTGACCACGCCCCCTGAGCTGCTTCTGGGAAAGAGATACCCAATGCACCCAGCCTGCTGCCTTTCCAACCTTGACCTGTGGTAACAGCGACACCCACCGTCAAGGGGAAACTTGTGCAACCCAGCTGAACTGAAACAGAACAATTTGGCATAATCCTTCCGAGTCAAACTACCGCTCAGACAATTATAATTTAACACATAGCGCCTATTCAATGGGAGCATGGCGCTACACTAAATTAATTAATTATACTCAGGATATAAGGGAGCAGATACTTTAGAGCCCACAACATATTTGTTTTTAGGACAAGGTCACAGGGGTGCCATGTTAATTTTGGAGAATTCACTTTTCTGGCATTTAGCAATTATCCTGTCAAGTATCCACCTATCCTTTTAGGTGAACTTCAGGTCACCACTACTCTCCCTCTGCACCTTGTCTCTTTCACATGGTTTTGACATGCAACTTCTCACCCACTAGAAATAAGGATGACAGGTCCTCTATATTGAGAGATCATGGGACAAAAAAAAAAACGCAAAATATGAAGCAAAATAAAGAAAAAAAATAGTTTACTTCTGCCCTAAACTGAAAGTGACGTCATGATGTCGCTTGGGTCCTCCAAGGCTGTAGAGGCAATCGGAGATCTGATCTCGCTTTGTCTCTGTGATCAGCTGGCTGCCCCATCAGATCAAGAGGGCTTTCCAATGCGGCCAGAGGTACCAATATTAGAGCCTTCCACCCAAGCAACTATGGAATGGTTTAAGGCTGTATTCAAAACTATGCATTTTTAGTGCATTTTGCAGATTTGCACTACAGATCCGACGGGCTGCAATTCCAGGCCGGCCGCTAGGTGGCGTTTCGTTTTTTTTACGCGACGATTATGCAAATGAGAAGATACGCCGATTCCGAAACGAACGACCGCCCCGGCGTTTTTTTTTTACGTCGTTTGCGTTCGGCTTTTTCCGGCGTATAGTTACCCCTGCTTCTATGAGGCGCAGCCAATGTTAAGTATGGCCGTCGTTCCCGCGTCGAATTTTGAAATTTTACGTCGTTTGCGTACGTCGATTCACAAAAGCGCTGGACGCAAGTTACGCTCACGCCGAAACCAATGACATCCTAGCGACATCATTGGGAGCAATGCACGCCAGGAAAATTCGCGGACGGCACATGTGCAGTTAAATCGGCGTGCGGACGCGCCTGATTTAAATACTACACTCCCCCTAGCCGCGGAATTTGAATTCCGCCGGGGGATTTAAGATACGCCGCCACAAGTTTCGAGGTAAGTGCTTTGTAAAATCCGTTGACACAAGAAATAAGTTGACGTCAAAGTTTACAGTTTGCTGTACACCTGAACAGTACTTAAAAATGTGGTCAACTTCACAGATTTTTTTTTTTTCCCCACAGTAATAAAACTAAATCATTACAGAGAATACATACAGTATGTGTGCTTATTTGTGACATCACATTTTCTGTTCCTGGCAAGGTCACATGTGCCTTGCTTATATATAATTTTATTTGTACAGAAAGCCATTAAGGGCTATGAAATTATCACCTGCACAAAACTGTATGTCTACAAAACTGAACAGGCCACAATCTCATAAACTGTGATTTGACTGTTTAAAAGTTGCTTTTATGTGGCTTTTCGATTTTTTGCCTATTGTTTGTACTTGCCACTGCAGATACATACTTGTAATGCATGGTAGCAATCCAAGATGCCAGCACTGCACATTTTCTCCTCATTGTTCCTTAATAAACTGTATATGCGTCAAGATAATTCAAAGTGGCAGCCTGCTGCCTCCTGCTGGACAATTTAGGAAATTAAAAATGCGTAATTCTGAGCCATATTATCCACACACAAGCCTGTTGCAGAAATGAAAATTTTATATTTTATTTATGGTACTTTTATAGCGCCGTCAATTTACGCAGCGCTTTACATATACATTTTACATTCACATCAGTCCCTACCCTCAAGGAGCTTCCAATCTAAAGACCCCAATTAACATTCATACATACATACATACATACATACATGGGCCAATTTAGACAGGATCCAATTAACCTAACAGCATGTCTTTGAAGTGTGATGACCTTAAAGTGAATACCGGAGTACCCGGAGGAAACCCACGCAGGCACAGAGAGAACATGCAAACGCCAGGCATGTAGTGTCGTGGTTGGGATTCAAACCAGTGACCCTTTCAGCTGCTAGGTGAAAGTGCTATTCACTACACCACGGTTTATACAAGGGTGGCCATAAATAAAATAACCAAATATCTTGTGTTACCTGCTAGAGCATGAAGGGTTCTAAGACAAAAAGGCAAGTATTACACAATACAGTCAAGGGCGGATCCAGAGTCCGCATGTACCCATGTATTGGCTGCCACTGCTAATCCCCATTTAAAATGCCAGCTGCTGCCTGGCTTTCCTGTAGGTTCTAATTTCAGCTTGTTCAATTAAAGTATAGGTCCATCTTTCATAACATGTTACACCCATATTCAGGGTGTAACATAATATGAAAGCACCAACCCCTGTCCCCCTGCTCTGACAGCCAGCGGGAATCTTCTCCTCCCAGCTAGCTGTCAAAATGTTAAAAAATAAAGCCTTAGCGGCTGTTGGCTTGTAGTTCTCAATGAACTACCACGGCGCTGTGGAGTGCTATGCAGGACTGCAGGAGACCTGCATGGCATTGGCGATCTTGTGCAATGCTTTACAGGCTCCTGCAACAAAAAAATAATAAATGCACATTTTTTTTACCTGCAAAAAATAAAATGTGCATTTATTGTTTTTTTTTCCCAAAAAGTGAACTTATCCTTTCAGCTTTGACAAAAAAACCTGGAAGCCAATTGGTTTCTATGAAGAGTTGCACCAGATTTTGCACTCTTCAGTTTTCAGAAATCAGCCCCCCCAGGAAAGTGGTGTCAAGAAGATTAAAGGGGTTGTAAAGACAAAAATATTTTCCTCTATAACTAGTTTGATACCTGTTGAAATCGAGCTGTTTTATTCACCTCCGTCACTCCTGAATCATTATTCTCACTGACTTCCTGGTTTGCGGTGCGCATTCCTTCTTGCTACATCACAGCCTAATGGGAACTACAGATCCCATTAGGCTTAGCCTCCATGCCTGTGAGGGATAAGAGAGCATCTTCACGCAGGGCTGTAGTCATAGGGAGGGGGTGAGCACATTCTGCTTTCCACCATGCAAAACGGCTCAGATGCTGGTGGAAAGCAAGAAGAGGAGTGACAGGAAATGGCATTTTCAAACCTGGATTACTGTATTTTGGAGGTCAAAAGGAAAAACGAGGTAAGTGATATTTAAATGCTCTAGCCTACAGCAATCAATTGATCTAACCTTTAGTGTTCCTTTAAAGGTAGCAGTGACGTCACCCTCTTCATCATGTCATAGTGCTAAAGGCCTAGCAGTTAGAAACTGGGCCCAAGAAATGCATTATAAGAAGAGGCCACATGCTCCCCCAGAGTCACAAACATTTTGTGGCGGCAGCCATGAGAAAACAGCCCTTCAGAATAGCCACAGTGAAAGTCTCTATAAAATGACCAGCATTGTGTACAGCACCAATCATATCGTATCGTATTTTTGCCTTTTTCAGCATAGAATGTTAACAGTTTGTTCTTTAAAGCACTGCATAAACTGACAGAACTATATAAGCCCTGTATAAAAACAACAATAAGATGAAGCAACATTTTGATGGACAGTAACATTTTTCCATACTTATTTACTAATAAAATGATGTCAAGCTGCTAATCCCACCCATAATACGGCCCTTTTTGCTGAGCATCCTAGCCAATAAAATAATCTTACTGAACTGTATACAGTATTAGCTGCAGTAGAACTGAAAAGGTACCAAATGGTTTATCATGAGTTGTCTTACCGCTGGACCGGTTTTTCCTGTTGGATTTTCCACCACTGAGAAGCATCTTCAGACTGTTCCGAAACATGTCTGCGCCACTAGTTTCACGTCAGGCAGAAATCTGAAACAAAAAGATCCAATTAGATAATCGCATATTTAGCTGCACAACATATCTGAAGGCAGCAACAGGCTACCTATTTTTGGGGTTCTAGTAATTACTTATGTCTAAAATCATTATGCATTGGATTAGATAGGGAAACATTTAAATAGGTGATGATTTTTTTCTCTACCCAATATCAATGCTTGAGTTGTAGACAGATTGGTTTCATATCTTTCAGAGACTTCTGTGGTCAGATCTAACTGATGATCAAGGATCTGCCACCCGCCCCCCAAACATAATTATCCAACCGGAATCCCTTCACCGGAATCTCAGGAGAAATTTGTGGAAACCCCAACAGCATTTATTCACTACAGACATTTAGCATGGACCGATCCCCTGGAAGGAATGTATAATATTGTTTTAGAAACACGAATGGGATTTCAGCCTAAGAAGTAATATCAATATGTGGCTTTTGGAGTGGTCCTTGTTCCTAAAATACAAGGTCTGCTTATTAAACGTGGCCTCCATTCCCTACAACTGTTAAAAAGCTATTGTGGTACAGGGCCGACATACATACAGAGCCTTAAAAAAAGGTATTCATACCCCTTAAAAAATTGTCCACATTTTGTCATGTTACAATCAAAAATGTAAATGTATTTTTTTGAGATTTTATGTGATAGACCAACACAAAGTGACACATAAATTGTGAAGTGGAAGGAAAATGATAAATGGTTTTCATTTTTTTTTTACAAATAAATATCTGAAAAGTGTGGCCTACATTCGTATTTAGCCCCCTTTACTCTGATACCTTTAACTAAATCTAGGGAAACCAAATTGCCTTCAGAAGTCACCTAAAAAGTAAATAGAACCCACCTGTGTGTAATTTTATTTCAGTATAAATACAGCTGTTCTGTGTAGCCCTCAGAGGTTTGTTAAAGAACTATCGTAAACAAACAGCATCATGAAGGCCAAGGAACACACTAGACAGGTCAGGGATACAGTTATGGAGAAGTGTAAAGCAGGGTCAGGTTATTAAAAAACATCTGGAGACTCTGGAGGACTTAATTTATGAGGAACAATTACAAACATTAAACTGAAGAGACGCTGAAGAAGGGATACGATAGCAATATACAAATATCTTATTGGTAATTCCAACGTCACTCAAGAAGACACGTGGCCACTCAATGAAGTTGGACAAGAACTGGTTCAACCTTAAACTGTGTAAGGAGTTCTTCACCATTAGAGCAGTAAGAATGTGGAAATTCCTTCCACAATCGGTGGTTTTAGCAGGAACGGTTACCAATTTAAAAAAAACTTTTAGATGGGTAGCTTATTGAACACAATATACAGGGATATGGGAAGTGGTAGAAACAAATACATGCACACCTAGGTTGAACTGTATGGACTGGTGTCTTTATTCAATTTTACCAACTATGGCCCAGATTCTCAGAGGACTTACGACGGCGTAGCGCCATGTACGCCGTCGTAAGTCCAAATCCGAGCCGTCGTATCTATGCGCCTGATTCTTAGAATCAGTTACGTATAGATTTCTATTACATCCGACTGGCGTAAGTCTCTTACGCCGTCAGAGCCTAACTGCATTTTTACGCTGGCCGCTAGGGGCGTGTAAGCCGATTTACGCGACAAAATATGTAAATTAGCTAGATGCGCGAATTTCCAGAGCGTACGCGCGGCCGACGCAGTAAAGATACGCCGTTTACGTTAGGCTTTTCTCGGCGTAATGTTGCCCCTGCTATATGAGGCATAACTGCGGCGTACCAATGTTAAGTATGCCCGTCGTTCCCGCGTCGAAATTTGATAATTTTACGTCGTTTGCGTAAGTCGTCCGTGAATGGGGCTAGACGTAATTTACGTACACGTCGAAACCAATACGTCCTTGCGGCGTACTTTGACGCAAAGCACACTGGGATATTCCACGGACGGCGCATGTGCCGTAAGTGCAAAACATCAATCACGTTGGGTCACAGCACATTGACATAAAACACGCCCCCCTGTTCAACATTTGAATTAGGCGGCCTTACGCCGGCCGAATTATGCTACGCCGCCGCAACTTACGGAGCAAGTGCTTTGAGAATACAGCACTTGCCTGTCTAAGTTGCGGAGACGTAAAGTAAATAGGATACGTTACGCCGCCACAAGGATACACCGTTCTACGAGAATCTGACCCTATGAAACTATAATTGCACTGAACCACTGAAAGCTTAATGGCCAATATAGAAATATCTATATTTAAAAGGAATTCTGTATGAATATAAATTTGGGAACTGCCATTGCTGACTTGCTTTTAAAACATGCAGGTACCAAGGCTTTCTAGGTTGCTTATAATCCATGCAGCTCCCATATTTTCTTGCCATAATGTCTAGAAAACTGGCAGTTGCATTGGCTAACTCAGAAGAGCCTTTTCATTGAATATTTTGTTTACATTTTCCGAGCCAGCAGTGCACCTGTTCCGCCATTAAGGCACATAAAGGAACAATGCCTGGATATGTGCTTGTGGGGAGTAATAATACCAACTGCACATTAAGTCACTGAAAATGCCTTAATAGAGGGATCAGCTATACAGATATTCTTTTATGCTGAAAAAGGAGGATTATGTGGAACACAAGTGAATTAGTGTCCGTTTCAATTCTGTTCCACCTACTTGCACACGATCCTATATATTTAAAACCAGGGTGTGTAGACCTAAAGAAATGTACAGTCTCTGCCCTTGCAATATTGTTTGTTGACAAAGCATTTTTATTGGTTGCTTTTTATGTGCATGTGAACAAGATCAATTAAATGTAAACCTTATTAAAGCGTGGTAACATTTTAAAAGGCTTGTTTTTATGTATAGTTTGTAATTATATATGCAACTGGGAGCAGCCATATTCGCTTTGCTTCGTGCTTATCCAAATGGCAAGGTCTTTCTGGAAACAGCAGCAAGATTTTTTTTTTTTTATTAGAATAGAAAAACAAAGTGATTTGGCAATTCTAACATTTACCCTATTAAGTTATATGGGTAGCTTGTGTTCACTCCTATACATTGTAGTAACTGATGCACTATACTTATGTTAACACCAGTTATTGTTATTGGCATTCAACAAAGGAGAGCATATGCATTGTAGGACACAGCACCATGCATTGTGAGAATTCCAGCCTGAGCTTTTTAGGCTGGGCTTCTCCTCTGGGTCACAGGCGTGCAATTCGTTTTGCATGCCTGTGACCCGTTTTCAGCGGAGAGCGGTCTGAAGTCCGCTCTCCGCCGACGCTCACTGCCATCAGTCGGGGCAGCGCCTCATCATGACTTTCAAGTCGGGATCCGCCAGCTGCCCTGATTGATGGCAGTCTCCGTGAGCCACTGGGACAGTCAGTATGGCTCTGCTCGGCGAGGAGTGAGAACCGAGCCATCAGCGGTGTTCGGTGGCTCTGTTCTCAGTGCAGAGACGCCGGGGGAAAGCCGCAGCATCAGCCTGATTGCTCCATCCATCGAGGGAAGTATGAATAGCAAAAAATAAATAAAAAAATACTTCTCTTTTAAATTGCTTGCCAATTTGCATTGAGGTAGTCCATTCATTTGAACTGTTTGTATTGTACTAACTTTGATCTTCATGCATTTCACATGTGATTTGGTGTGGTTTATGTTACAACTTTGTAATACTGAGAGTTACATCTCTGAAACAGGAGCCAATATTGTTTTTTGCTTTGTACGTTTGTAATTTTTTAGTGCGGCACTATTGTTTGCTTATTTTTTTGCACTATATGTCTAGTGAAGTGTCAGCAGCTATACACATTCTCTAAGCGCAGTTCTACTACACTGCTTTATCTGTAGTTCAACAACTGACACAGTGAAGACACTATATATCCCACAATCACTGACTCTCTCAGTCTAGCACGGAGAGACACAAACAGACAGAGCACTTAGAGAGATCCTACCGGGAAAGATGCGTTTTCATCACGATAGCACTCCAAGATTTGTCATGCAACACAAATGAACAAAAAAGTTGTCTATCCCTTGTGAATAAGGACAGGCTAGGTGAATGAATACATGGACATAAGGCAATTGATCAATCATGATACTAAAAACTGCAGCCACAACATGGAAGCCTATCATTACAACGTAAGGCCAAAAAGTGACACATAATAACTTTACTAATATGTAGTTAAAACGACAAAAACATTTGAAAATACTTTAAAATGCTTTAAAAAAAAAAAAAAAGGGGGGGGAGTGGAGGGCTTGGCGGCAAATAGATTATAGAAAACTTTATTTTCCATCTACAAAAAAAGTAATTTGACTACAGGGTATTCCAAAATGTTTAAATATACAAAATATGGGTACTAGGCAGGATGAGAACTCACATTTAACTTTTGAGTGACGTTCCCTTTAACCTTTACGTGTTTAGAGCTAAACAATACTTCTGCCTATGAAGACAAAAGGAAAACGACAACCGTACAGATTTGTCTGCCCAGCAGGTACCTGTAAAATTGATTATAATAATCGCAGCAGAAGACCCAGGACACTGCTGCTAATTGTGTTCCTGTTGGCAAAGGAAAAACACGCCGTCATAAATAGACCAACAAAATGATCGTTTACCAAAAATTATTGCAGAGTGCCCTCTCGAATAGATGTACTGCTGCGCCGTATTATTATTAGTATTACTCTTGCCATTTCTAGAGCAAAGGTTTGCCGTCAGACCTGTAGATATTGTACAATATTGACAAAACTACAGAAAAAGGAGTTTCCTGAAGGATAGAGTTTACACTGTGCAGGCTGCAATTTAAAAGCAAGAGATGAGCATGTTATTGAAAGCCAAACCATACAGGACCCTTCGTGAGTTACTGCTGTGCTAGTAGAAAGCATAGAGTTCTGCTGTGTGCATTTGGTGTCAGGTCTATTTGACTTTTTCATTCCATATCATCAGCACTAAGCCAGAATTGCCGTTATATCAACAGTGCGAGTTTTATAGCGTAGAATCTTGTCTAAAATCTGGCTTTCCAAAAGTTTATTGAAAGAAACTTTAAAATCTTCTAACATAGCAGATAAGTAATCTTATAGTGCTGCTAAATCTGTGATGTCAGCCCAATACAACCCTTTTCAAAACTCCTGGCTGATATAAAATTCACTTTTAAATGGTTTTGGGTGCATTTTATTTTACAGTTTTCTTAAAACAGATGTATCCGATATATATTTCTTCTTTTAAAAGAGAAGTTCTGCCCGCCCCTCCACCCAAAAAAATAAAAAGGCAGCACCCACACATACTGTAGCTGCTGACTTTTAATATTAGGACACTTATCTGTCCTGGAATCCAGCGATGTCGGCACCCATACCGATGTTTCCATTAGGTCTTGGGTGCTGCCGCAGCCATTTGGCTTCACAGCCGATTACCCTACTGTGCATGTGTGAAGGGAGCTGCGCTTTCTGAATGGCCCAGCGGCAAGGGAAGGAGGAGGAGGGGGGCCCAACTTCCGAGTGACCTTGTCACGGCGAGATCTCTTGGAAGTGGGGACAGGTACCCGTCAAAAAACTGGAACCCACTCCCAGAAAGGTGCAAAATATGGCACTGGAGGGGCAGAGGAGGCCGATAGGTGGCGCTTCCACTTTTGGGTGGAACTCCACTTTAGGTCTCTGTCTTTTCTTGTGCAGCTGTCAGAAAGGGCAACCAGTTATGGGGAGAAAGGAAAATGAGTCACTGCTTTGACATTTACTTATGTGTACATTTAAGCTTGAGCTAGTGAGCACTATAACCAAGTTTTTTTCATCATAGCAGTTGAAGAGAAACTGAAAGACACATGGACAGGTTCAAATTCTGCTTGCTACATATAAAAATAAATGGTAATCATATGCAATATTTGACATTTGTCGGACTTAAAAAATAAATATAAATGTATTAGCCTTGAGCATTAAGAAAAAAAAATATATGCAGCATCACTCCGAATTCTCTTTATTACTTGTATATAATAAACATAATCAAATGTTTATCTATGTAGAACTGAAGTTATTTTTATAAATCAACTATATTGCAACTGTCTGCACAGCAGGACTCTGAAAAAGCAGTGGATTTAAGGGCCCATTCACACCTGAGCGTTTTGTAGCCTGAGGGGAAAAAAAGCCATTATTCTCGATGGAGATGGTTTACATCTCCACTCCAAAACGCCTGAAGCCGAACACCTGAAGCTCAAACAAGTTCTGGACCCTTTTTTGTCGCTCGAATTAGGCTGATTTGGGCGTTTTTGAACATTTGTATTCCCATAGAAACTAATCGAAACGCTCGATTCAAGCGTTTTGTCGCTTTAATCTGTTCTGTGAAATAGAATATTCACCCAGGAAGAAGATAAAAACAATTCTACAAACATAGCAACAAACGATGAAAGATGATAATTTTTTCTATTGGCTAAAATAAAAAAAGACGAAGTTTAAAAACGTTGGACAACGCTGTATGCAAACGTGCAAATATGTGCGAATACATGCGACAAAACGCTCAAAAACGCTACGCTCAGGTGTGAATGGGCACTAATAGAAAGTGACACACAATTAGGCGGAGATGACAAACATTTGTGATCAGAAAGGGGTTTATCTTTTTTGATGTCTGAAAATCTCACTGGGAGAAGGTGATCACACAGCAGAGTCATCCAATCACAAAATGGTAATGATAAAAGTAATTTTTGTACCATTTGTCAAGGAAAGCCTTGCAACTCTTTCAAAACACTAAATTTGATGCAGAGAAAACTTGCCTAGGGCTAATTAAAAACATGAGGGTCCTAAAATAAAAATGAGGCAAAGATAATTGTTTTAAATTACCATCACCAGGGTTTCAGACCTAGAAATAAAGATCCATTGGATCACAACAGCATGTAAGTTTAGGCCTCATGTAACACTGATGCTGCTAAACGGACGTTTAGGCTTCATGTACACGGGAAGTTGTTCAACCTCTCCTGAACGATTTAGCTTGACAGCTAGAAACCGGCGTCTAAAAATGGTTGTTTAGCCGCATTTACATTGCGTTTAGCCTTGTTTGTGTCTAGAAGCGTTTGAAAAAAATATATTTTTTTTGGGTTAAAATGAAAAACGTCTGTAAACGAAATGTTGACACTCAAGTGTCAACATTTCGTTTACAGACGTTTTTCATTTTAACCCCAAAAAAATATATTTTGCCTCTAAACTCAGCTTCTGAACCCATTTTTTTACATTCCAAAAAAAACCTCGAAACTCAACTGCCTAAAAATGACTATAAACGACCCTGTGTACATGTACTGATAAGATAACAGAGGAGAGTTTAGGAGCAGTTGAGCATTTTTTCCCCCCAACTGCTCCTGAACGATAGCAGCAGTGTGCATAAGGCCTTAGGAGCAGTTGGCTCCTCCATGTTATCTTATCAGTACATGTACACAGGGTCATTTACAGTCGTTTCTAGGCAGTTGAGTTTAGAGGCTTTTTTTGGAACGCAAGAAAAATTGATTCAGAAGCGGCGTTTAGAGGCATTTCAAGCTCCAAACAATTCTAAACGCGCTAACTTGCATTTAGCTGCGTTTCGTTTACAGGCCTTTTTTTTCATTTTTGGCCATTTTCACAAAAAAAAACATATTATAAAAATGAAAACGTGGCAAAACGCAGCTAACCGTTGCTAAACGCGGCATGTAAACGCAGCAAAACAGACATTTTAAAAGTGGGTTACTATCTGTCAAGTTAAATCGTTCAGGAGAGGTTGTAGAAACGTCCCGTGTACATGAAGCCTTACATGTTAAAACAATATGAACAGATTACACACATCAGGAATAACACCGACACCAGACAGGGTTCTCCTCTGGGACATACACAAAATGGAAACTTTCAGAGGAAAAACACTGCTACAACAATTATAAGTAAGTTGAAGCACAGCTGGAGCCATCGTGAAGGTAAGGGTTTTTCTTTTTCTTAAGGGGAAGCGTTACATTTTAACCAAATACTATTGAAGCAAGTCTTTATCAGTGATTAAATGCAGCTGGTTAAGCTGGCCATACCCTGGTATAAGATCACTTGAAAATGTTAGTGGAGTGAAACTGATGTTCGTTTTTAACCACAGCGAAAGGAAAATTGATGGAGCAGGTTGGAAAAAAAATTCTAACAAAGAAATTTCGAACAGTGGTTTTCCTTGGGGAAATTCCATTACCACTTAACGACCGGCCTACAGCAGATTTACTGCTACAGGGTGGCTGTTCTGTGCAGAATCTGGTGTAAATACACACAGGATTCTGCACCTCCAAGTAGGGGAAGCCTAGTCACAGCAGAAACCAATCAGCGGGTGCAGGGCCGGTGCTACCACTAGGCAAACTAGATGGCCACCTAGGGTTATAGGGCGCCCGGTCGCTGCTTTCCCTACTCTCCGTCTCTGCGCTATGCAAGTTTTTGGTGCTGTGTTATAAATACCTCTGTAATAAATGTTTTAACCACTAGTGGGTGCTGCAAAGGGCAAAATAAGGTTTCGCCTGGGGTGTCAAAAATAGTTTGCAAATCGTTATATTTTTCTGCTGTATCTGCAGAAATTGTACTTAGTCTGGGGGGGGGGGGGCTGGAGAAACAGGAAAACAAATGTAGCCACCACATTTAAGGTTTGATAAGCTGCAATGTATCATATTTCGGTTTCTGGCTTTAGATATCTTTTACACTTCAGCCTGCGGGTTGGCACTCCATAGGCCAGCTGTACAAGGTTTTAATCTTGGCCAGTTCAGCAGGAACCAGCTTAGATGCGAACCATTAATGGGCAGGCTGAACAAACCAAGTTGATCGATTGATCAACTCGAGTACAACCAGCCTGCTAAATTCTCTTGCGGTTATTGCTAGCATCTGCTATAGCCGCTAGCAATGATCACTCTTCTCCCAACAGGGATGGCTTCCCCCACCAGGAGGAGACAATTACTCGGCAGGAGGGATTCCCCTGGCAGCACTGTGTGTTGATGGAGGATTCCTGCAAAAAAAAAATCCTGCAACCATTGGGAATTCATTTATGGTCAGCCATACTGGTGTCCTATAATTTTCTAAGGGGCTGCCCATGGGAGGACTGAAGAGACAACCAACTGGCTCTTTCATGGTAAACAAAGTTTCCTGTGGGCAAAAGAAAGTGTAAAATGACAATTGTTCTGTTGTAGGCTGGATGAAAGGCGAGTTGAGTTGAATAGTTGAAATTGAATTGGCTGAGAGTGCTGATTGGATGCCGATAGGCAGATCTTTTTCAATCCTTGCCCTTTTACCAAGAATGATGGCTGTGAGAAATCTTTCTTTTCTCAAACACGCTAGGTCCTTGCTCAGTCTGAATTGCTAGCAAATGTGCAAATGTACTAGCAAACAGCTAAATACACAGCTTAAAGACATAAAACGGACTTGTTTTACCTGCCAAAGAATTTGCAATTCTGTTTAGCTAGTCTTGTGATTCAAACACATCTGTTACGATGCATAGCCAGGAAGAGGACTCCAGTATTTCATGTTTCAGCTTTACAGGTCTGTTTGACCTTCCCAATCATTGGACAATGAATCAGGTGGTGTGATGATGTGGTTTGGTGCACTATGGGCTCTACTAGTTGCTTTTACCTTAAGCCTTGGGGTGATTCTGCTCTCTATTGCTTGATTTTATTTCTTAGCCAACTGCAAAGAGTGTAAAGGAAATTTATAGTCACAGCATACACTTTCGTTTTGTAACATTACCATTGTAATTGCAACACTATCAAAAAGTTATATTTAACAATCCAAGATAAGATTACTTGAAAAATCTCCTCTCGTGTTGACTGCTGTCTGTATGCTGCCCATTTTTTCCCCACAACTTTCTTGTATTCCCTGCATGCTTTGCAGCTTCTCCTCTGCTGTTTACCTGCAGTTTCTAAAGACTACACATCCCATGGTACATTGCTGCCTGCCAATGGTGATTCCTGTACCAAGTCTCCCAAAATCCGTCCTATCAGCACCTTTGTAGCTCAGAAGGCAGGCTCTGAATTCTGTGACACATCAGTGCCTACTTACAGGGCATAGGGAATACATGTCATAGAATTCAAGGAAGTAAATGTATCTTAAAGCAAGTTTACAATCTTCAAGATTATTCAGAATAAAAAAAGAAGTTCAGGATTTGATAAAACAAAACAAAAACCTTTGTATTCACCTAGGAATACAGCATCTATCCAGTGCTACATCTGTCCCCTGCTGGCTCTGCAGTGAGAGCCAAGTGATCAAACACCGCTGGTCACTCAGTTCTCCCCTCCGCTCTGAGCAGAGATCTGGGACCGTCTGTCACCGATTCTCTGCTCACTTTTCCAGCACTCACTGGAGTGTTGGGCTATGGAGGGGCTGGCTCAGCCTCTCGGCAGGTCGCCGAGAGGCTGAGCCTGGTGCTGGTCCAGGCTTCTAAGCAGATAACGACTATGGCTCAGATTCTCAAAGGAGATACGACGGCGTATCTCCAGATACTCCGTCGTATCTCTGAGTCTGAGCCGTCGTATCTATGCGCCCGATTCTTGGAATCAGTTACGCATAGATTTGTATTAGATCCGACCGGCGTAAGTCTTACGCCGTGGGATCTTAACTGCATATTTACGCTGGCCGCTAGGGGCGTGTACGCTGATTTACGCCTAGAAATATGTAAATCAGCTAGATAGGCAAATTCACGAACGTACGCCCGGCCGACGCAGTACAGATACGCCATTTACGTTAGGCTTTTCCCGGCGTAAACTTACCCCTGCTATATGAGGCGTACATGCGGCGTACCAATGTTAAGTATGGACGTCGCTCCCGCGTTGAATTTTGAAAATTTTACGTCGTTTGCGCAAGTCGTCCATGAATGGGGCTGGACGTAATTTACGTTCACGTCGAAACCAATACGTCCTTGCGGCGTACTTTGGAGCAATGCACAATGGGATATGTCCACGGACGGCGCATGCGCCGTTCGTTAAAAACGTCAATCACGTCAGGTCACATAACATTTACATAAAACACGCCGCCCCTGCTTACGCCGGCCTTTTTTACGCTACGCCGCAACTTACGGAGCAAGTGCTTTGAGAATACTGCACTTGCCCGTCTAAGTTGCGGAGGCGCAACGTAAATAGGATATGTTACGCCCACTCAAAGATGCGCTGATCTACGCGAATCTGGGCCTATATGGTCAAGATCTTTTCAGAGCCTGGACCGGCTATTTGTGACAGATCATGGGAGTGCAGAACGTACTGCACTCCTGTTACCTATAGCTTTGGCCATACATCTTCTTTAATAAGGCTAGGCTACAAATAACTGAAATACAATGTAGAAATTAATATGCGATTTTACATTTTGACCATATATACGCTTTAGGCATCCAAGTTCTCCTTTTTAACAAGCTCTGCCAGGAAAAACATATTTGCTGTGCAATTACCTTTATTGTAATTGCATTTAATTTCCCTTCATCACAATGATTTGCTTCACTGTTTCTTGGGCTCCACATACTTTATAAACACTTCTATCTGCACATAGTGCCCCTATGCATACAGACATACACAAGAGTAATGTTGGGATTTAATGCTAGAGAATCCACACAAAAGAATAAAATGTACAAGAGTAAATAGAACACCTCTGTGTGGATCCAGACGTTAGTCATTGTTATCCTCTAGGCCACACAAATTATTAATTTACACAATTCCTGGCTTTCACAATGGTTTAACATCAGGATGTAAGAGCTAATTGGATGGGATTGGTCCGAGCAGGTTCTTAAATTTTAATAAAGCCTTTTTTAACGCAGCCTGGGAGCTTCAGAAGCTGTTTTATTCATTGTGTTTCTATTATCTCTATTTCCACACACCCACTCAGCTCATGCACTCTTTAGATGATATGAAAGCCATAGAATAATCTGCCATTCTAAAAACTAAAGCTGGGAGCGGTCAGCTAACAGGGAAAACACATGTGAGCAAAAGAAGAACACAAACAATAGTGCTGTTCGGAATATTATTTCTTCTTCTACTTTGCAGACAAACTTACCGTATTTTCCGGCGTATAAGACGACTTTCTAACCCCTTAAAATCTTCTTAAAAGTCGGGGGTCGCCTTATACGCCGGTAACCTAACATCCCTTACCTTATCCTAAGACATGCAGAATCGCGGCCGTACGTTTTTTTCAAAAGCCGCGCCTCCTACGTCTTCTGTTCCGTGATAGGCGGAATACGTAGCTTCCCAGGAGGCACTGTGTTTAGTGTCCGCCTATCACGGAGGCCCTCTCGTCCTGTCTTTTGTGTCCGCCTATCACGGAGGCCCTCTCGTCATCGGACGAGAGGGCCTCCGTGATAGGCAAACACTGAACACAGTGCCTCCTGGGAAGCTGCGTGTTCCGCCTATCACGGAACAGAAGACGTAGAAAACGTACAGCCGCAATTCTGCATGTCTGCATGTCTTAGGATAAGGTAAGGGCTTTAGATATACTTTACCGAACAGTGGAATAACTGATTTCCAAGGGCAGAAAACCCCCCAGGTCTGCTCAGCGAGTCTGGTATGTAATGGGGCACAGTCTGGCATGTAATGGTGGCACCGCGAGGCGAGGCATGACTAGTAGGAAGGGGGTAGTCTTATACGGCGAGTATATCCCAAAACCAACATTTTGGCTGGAAAATGAGGTCGTCTTATACGCTGGCAAATACGGCAAGTCAAATCTCAAAATGTTTTCTACCAGAAAAAACTGTTTACTCCATTTTCTATGCAGTCAGTCCATGGTTCCATGTTTCTTCACCATACTAGCTGGCTTTCCCAGAAGTCTTAAAGGGGTTGTAAAGGTTCATTTTTTATTTTCTAAATAGGTTCCTTTAACTGCTTGCCGACCGCGCACCGCCGTTCTACGTCGGCAAGCTGGCTCTCCTGGGCGAGAGCACGTCATTCTACGTCTGCTCTTTCAGCCGCCACTAGGGGCGCGCGCCCCCGACTCCCGTGCGTGTGCCGGCGGGCGCGATCGCCGCCGGGCACACGCGATCGCTCGTTACAGAGCGGGGACCGGGAGCTGTGTGTGTAAACACACAGCTCCCGGTCCTGTCAGGGGGGGAAATGCTGATCTTCTGTTCATACAATGTATGAACCGAGGATCAGTGTTTCCCCTAGTGAGGCCACCCCCCCCCACAGTAAGAACACACCCAGGCATACTTAACCCCTTCCCCGCCCCCTAGTGTTAACCCCTTCACTGACAGTGGCATTTTTATAGTAATCCAATGCATTTTTATAGCACTGATCGCTATAAAAATGCCAATGGTCCGAAAAATGTGTCAGAAGTGTCCGCCATAATGTCGCAATACCGGAAAAAATCGCTGATCGCCGCCATTACTAGTAAAAAATATATATTAATAAAAATGACATAAAAATACCCCCTATTTTGTAAACGCTATAACTTTTGCGCAAACCAATCATAAACGCTTATTGCGATTTTTTTTTACGAAAAATAGGTAGAAAAATACGTAACGGCCTAAACTGTGGAAAAAAAAAGTTTTTTTTATATATTTTTGGGGGATATTTATTATGGCAAAAAGTAAAAAATATTAATTTTTTTCAAAATTGTCGCTCTATTTTTGTTTATAGCGCAAAAAATAAAAACCGCAGAGGTGATCAAATACCACCAAAAGAAAGCTCTATTTGTGGGAAAAAAAGGACGCCAATTTTGTTTGGGAGCCACGTCGCACGACCGCGCGATTGTCTGTTAAAGCGACGCAGTCCCGAATTGCAAAAAGTACTCTGGTCTTTGGGCAGCAATATGGTCCGGGGGGTAAGTGGTTAAGCTAGTGCATTGTTGGTTCGCTTACCTTTTCCTTCCATTTCCCTTCTAAATGTTTTTTTTTCTGTGTCTGAATTGATCACATCCTGTTTCTCCTCAGAAAGCAGCTTACTGAGGAGGAACAGGAAGTGAGAAATTCAGACAAAGAAAACAAAGTAAAAAACATTTAGAAGGGAAATCGAAGGAAAAGGTTAGTGAACCAACAAAGCACTTGCTTAAAGGGGTTGTAAAGGTACAATTTTTTTCCCTAAATAGCTTCCTTTACCTTAGTGCAGTCCTCCTTCACTTACCTCATCCTTCCATTTTGCTTTTAAAATGTCCTTATTTCTTCTGAGAAATCCTCACTTCCTGTTCTTCTGTCTGTAACTCCACACAGTAATGCAAGGCTTTCTCCCTGGTGTGGAGTGTCGTGCTCGCCCCCTCCCTTGGACTACAGGAGTGTCAGGACGCCCACTAACACACAGCTCCTTTCTTTATCTGCAACGTAGAGAGCGTCCTAACTCTCCTGTAGTCCAAGGGAGGGGCGAGCACGACACTCCACACCAGGGAGAAAGCCTCGCATTAATGTGTGGAGTTACAGACAGAAGAACAGGAAGTGAGGATTTCTCAGAAGAAATAAGGACATTTAAAAGCAAAATGGAAGGATGAGGTAAGTGAAGGAGGACTGCACTAAGGTAAAGGAAGCTATTTAGGAAAAATGTACCTTTACAACCCCTTTAAAGGAACCTAATTAGAAAATAAAAAACAAACCTTTACAACCCCCTTTAAGGCTCCATTCACATCTAGGCGGACGAAATGGCGGGTTTTGTCCCGCGAATTGCAGCGGCAAATAGCAGCGTTTTGTACCGCGATTTGCGGCAACAAAACGCTGCGATTGTCCGCCTAGATGTGCCCCTAGGATGTACCCCTCTATGGAGATGGTCCCCGAACGCCGAAAGCCGCCTGAAAAAAAGGTCCGGGACCTTTTTGCAGGAGACAGGCGTCCGGCGTGGAGATGTGAACCATCTCCATAGAGGGCAATGTGTTTCCAGCCCTCTGGCGGCAGCGGCGTCACACTACAGGCGACAAAACGCCTAGGTGTGAATGGGGACTTAGTCTCCCATTTTCTGATCTTACTACTGTGTCTCCAGGAGTACAAACTCCTGTAGCAGTCTGAATCAACTATTTACACTGAGAGACTATTGCCTGTCTTAACATTGCAAGTATGATGCAATGTCACACAAAGACTGTTCCTGCTCAGTGTTTAGCAGTCCCCGGCAGGTCTTTTTTGTTGTGAGCAGTCTTGTGTGAGTCGGATTCAGTATGTTCCCCTGTTGCTACTGAGCATACAAAAAGAATCAAAGTACTGTGTGCCTAGTGTTGTGGCAGATCCGGATTCTCTGTCGAGTAGTGTGAGGATGGCCAGATATCTCTCTGCCTGTTGTCAAAAAGATATGTTTCCACCTACTTCCAGCCAAACTGCATAATACACATATTAAATATATACATGTCAACTGTCTTACATGACGAAGACTATAATTCTGTCCAGACACTCTTGTGATTATTATTATTCAGGATTTATATAGCGCCAACAGTTTGCGCAGCACTTTACAACATGGGGGCAGACAGTACAGTACAATACAATACAGGAGGGATCAGAGGGCCCTGCTCGTTGGAGCTTACAATCTAGAAGGGAGGGTCAAGTGCAACAAAAATGTAATGGCTGTGGGGGATGATCAGATGGAGAAAATTTAAATACAGTTGTTAGTTGTGGGTAGGATAGGCTTCTCTGAAGAGAAGGGTTTTCAGGAATCGTCTAAAAGCTAAATTGAGTAGGAGATAAATCAGACAGATTGGGGTAAGGAGTTCCATAGGATTGGAGAGGCTCTGGAAAAGTCCTGGAGGCAAGCATGGGAGGAGGTTATGAGTGAGTTAGAGAGCAGGAGGTCTTGAGAAGAACGAAAAGAAAATGATTAGTTGTATTATGGAGACGTTGCGGAAGTTGAGGCAGCAAAATTTGCACAGTGATTGGACGTGGGGCTTAAAGGAGAATTCAGAGTACAGAGTTTCCTGCCACACAACACAGCCAGGTCTTGTCCCTCCCTTAACACACGTGCAGTCAAGCAATGCAGGCTAGGCTTGGACTTCCCATAGTCTGAATGGACAATTGAGGCTGGGACCAGCCATAAGGAATAATGACTATCCTAGGTAAATGCTCAGATCTAGAGAGGGACTCAGATTTGGGACACTCAAATGTAAAAAATGCTTCAACAATGGGCAGGACAATACTGCTAGTAATTACTATATCTACAACGTATGATACATTAGTGTGATGGTCAGTGGGAAGACTTCTCCTTACATGTGTGGTCATTGGAAAGAATTACCCCCTACAGATAACTGAAAAGATTATTGATGCCAGTGGGTACATATCAGCGAAAATGCTGATACTTCAAGAAACCCCTAGCAACCTCTGGAGAAACCCTATGATAAAAGGGTATGACGGGTTTTACTGTGGCTCAGACCTGCTCCATGATATGCATCTATTGAGATGGGTATGGCCACCCCAAGCCTGTTCATTCCCATTCAGGGCAAACCGAGATTATTAGCTGGATTCACGTAGGGCGGCGTATTTTTGAGCCGGCGTATCGTATTTACGCTACGCCGCCGTATCGTATTTACGCTACGCCGCCGTAAGTCAGAGAGGCAAGTGCTGTATTCACAAAGCACTTGCCTCCTAAGTTACGGCGGCGTAGCGTAAATGGGCCCGCGTAAGCGCGCCCAATTCAAATTGTGAAGAGGTGGGCGTGTTTTATGTAAATAAACCATGACCCGATGTGATTGACGTTTTTAACGAACGGCGCATGCGCCGTCCGTGGACATATCCCAGTGTGCATTGCTCCAAAGTACGCCGCAAGGACTTATTGGTTTCGACGTGAACGTAAATTACGTCCAGCCCCATTCACGGACGACTTGCGCAAACAACGTAAAATTTTCAAAATTCGACGTGGGAATGACGCCCATACTTAACATTGGCTAGGCCAGCTTTTTGTTCGACTAACTTTACGCCTGAAAATGCCTTAGGTAAACGGTGTATCTTTACTGCGACGGGCAAGCGTACGTTCGTGAATAGGCGTATCTCGCTGATTTACGCATTCTAGGCGTAAATCAGCGTTCACGCCCCTAGCGGCCGGCAAAACTAGACAGCTAAGATACGACGGCGCAGGCCGTCGTATCTTAGCTACATTTAAGTGTATCTCAATTTGAGAATACACTTAAATGTACGACGGCGCAGATTCAGAGTTACGACGGCGTATCTACTGATACGCCGGCTTAACTCTTTCTGAATCTAGCTATAGGTTATCTTTTATTTTCTTAAAACCGACAGCATAGCATGGAGTCAAACCTATGCAATAAATCAAACCAAGGCTTCAAACTGGGTTTTGCGTGGGTCTATCAGACAAATAGACAATAAATATGCTTCATCACCACAACAACTGAGGATTTCACTGCATACCAAATTGTTTTTAAATGAGCTATGCAGACGAATCACATTTTCCATCATCCAAGACAATCAAACTACATTACAACGGAAAGGCAGTAAGAATAATGAGCGCAAAGATTTATTCATCCATCCAGAACAAGGGATCATCACAGGAGATATCCATGTACATGTTAACACGACATGCTTTATTGAGGAATTCCTGTCCATATCATCCCATCTCATTTTCAGTCAATACTAAAATGGCAAAACAATTCGCTTGTTTTCTAGGAAGCTAAAGCAGTATTGCAAGTCACACATGATCAGACGGCCATTTGTTATTCTCATCAGCAATTTTGAGTCTGACCACTCCATCCCCTGGCATAAAGCATCCTGAAAGCATTCAGCCAATTTTCCATAACAAAATAAATGTGAACATATCAAACAACCAACCTCAAGTTCGATCTAAATCAGAAAACTGTTGCTGGTAAGTTGCGTTGATACAGTCTGCCATTTCTCCAATCAAAAGCTGGTAGAAAGTAGCTGAAGAAGTGGGAAAATCGCAATGTATGGCCAGCAAGAAAATACCTTAAATCGAGTGACCGTTTGTTTCATAAGTGTAGCGCTGGTCTCCCAATGGGTCGGGCACTATTGTCAATTTTGGGGTGTCTGAGCCAATAGTTGGGCTCAGACTTTGCCAATTCTATGTAAATTAGCCTCTGTTCTAGCTGTGGTTGTGCTCGGTAGAAGTTTTCCCCTGTTGCCGGTAGGTGGCGTTACCACCTCAGGCCCATGTTGGAACTCGGGCGAACCATGGTGTGTTAAGTGACCGTTCTCGGCAGCAGCCCAGTGGGAGTGGTGCCCCTCTGTGCATGCTGGAAAGGGATACTTACGGGGTCCTTCACCTCGTGGCCCTCCTGGCGCGAGGTGTGTGTGTGATTTCAGCCCGGGACCACGTTTGGTCCGAGGCTGTGCTCCTATCTTGTAGGCCCAGCTATGCTGGCTGGGGCCTATGAAGGAATACCGAATTGTCCATCCAAGTGGGGGAAGCCAACTAAGGAAAACGGGGGAGAACCTGCCCTGGAGGAGACCAAGCAAGGCAAGCTGATGTCTCGGGATAGGCTTGGTGACCTCGTTAACTAAAGGGATCCAATACGCAATTTGTCTTACGGTCCGCCGGATCGGCTTAAAGGCTCTTTTGCCGTAAGACAAGTTCGGGACTAAAATCCTGTGGCAGCGGATTCCTGGCTATCCATTTTCTGTTTCTCAGACGGTCTGTGGCAGAGACTGTTTCTATACTGTCCGTGCATCATTCTGGCTGCTAGGCCATGTGAGAGGGGTCTATCCGGGTGAGAAATACCCACTTAGGAGTGAGTGGCGAACATTGGAACTTTGAATACTTTTTGTGCATTCTGTACCGCGTACCTGAACATTCCCCTTCTCTCTATACTCTCTGCTTTCTTCACAAGTTTATGCAGCAAAAATAAAACCGAACAGTTGAAGGTTTTACATCTTGTGTGGACATTGCAATTACTAAAGACTTTCTTCCCTAGACAACGAACTTAGAGGTAAAGTGCAAAACCCAAAATCTAAACCAGCAGCGCCTTCAGGGGTAGTGCTACATAAGCAAGAACTTAAAGCAGTATTAAACTCTAAAATCCCAAAGTATTATATTGCAGCCAACAATTTCTTATATATGGTACTGCATTTCACTAGCTGATCCTATGAGTATTTTTCAGCTTCCTTTAAAGTGGAGGTTCACCCGGAAATGACAATTTTTAACCTTAGATTTATGCTCATTTTGTCTAGGGGAATCGGCTAGTTTTTTTTAAATCAAAGCAGTACTTACCGTTTTAGAGAGCGATCTTCTCCGCCGCTTCCGGGTATGGGCTGCGGGACTGGGCGTTCCTATTTTGATTGACAGTCTTCCGACGGTCGCATCCATCGCGTCACGATTTTCTGAAAGTAGCCGAACGTCGGTGCGCAGGCGCCCTACAGAGCCGCACCGACGTTCGGCTTCTTTCGGCTACCCGTGACGCGATGTATGCGACCGTCGGAAGCCTGTCAATCAAATAGGAACACCCAGTCCCGAAGACCATACCCGGAAACAGCGGAGAAGATCGCTCTCTAAAACGGTAAGTACGGCTTCGATTTTAAAAAAAACTACCCGATTCCCCTTGACAAAATGAGCCTCAATCTAATGTTAAAACATTTTTTCCAGGTGAACTCCCGCTTTAAGTGCCCCCACAGCAAGCAGCTTGCTATAGGGGCACCCAAGCCAAGTCACAGCTCCTGGTGTCAATTCAGACATGGAGCTGCGGCACAGCCCCACCCCCTTTCTTTCCTCATTGGCTTACTGAATTGATTGATAGCAGCGGGAGCCAATGGCGCTGCTCTCTCGGCCAATGAGGAGGGGAGTCCCAGGCAGCCAAGACAATCCTACAACATCACTGTATCTAGATGGGGCTCAGGTAAGTATAAGGGGGGGCTGCTGCACACAGAAGTTTTTTTATCTTAATGGTTTCACATTAACCACCTGCAGCAATTATGTATATGGTTAGCTGCCAGCCGAACAGCTGCTTTTTAGGGGTTCAAAATCCTGCTGCGGTGAAGTAGATCTGCATAGTAGGAGATATCAGATGATAGATTGATGATTGGTTTAGAAGAGGCAATCATAGAAGGCCTCTCTGGAACACTCAATTTACACAGGCTGCCAACAAGCATACAGGCAACAAGATTTTTTGTCAGATATGCACCTGTATTAAATGTTTAATGGTTTAGGATTTCATACAAATAATTCTAACATCATAACTGTTAAAAAAAAAAAATCCACACTAAAATGTATATTTCATGAACAGAAGCTGGTGTGTGGACGCACATATTGGCTTGTTTATTTGAACAAATATCAACCAAATGTCTTCACCTGAAAAACAATTTCACTTACAAAGCGTAATATACACTCTCATCGAGTCACTATAGCATGCCTATAAAAAGCTTCCACACCCTTGGGCATCTTCATGTTTAATTTGTTGTAGAACATGGAATCACAGTGGATCGTTTTATTCTCTTTTACACTGATCAACCGAAATATATTCTTGAGGCTACTTTCACACTGGGGTGAGGGGGGGTTTGCGGTAAAGCACCTCTAGTTTTAGCAGTGTTTTACCGCTGTTATAGTGTCGCTTTTCGACCACTAGTGGGGCGCTTTTAACACCCGCAAGCGTCTGAATAAAGGGTTAAAGTGGTGCCCATTCATTAGTCAGTGATGCCCATTGACCCGGTACCGGCCGGTTGTAGGTCCCCTGGATCTGGAACTTGGCACACATGTAGCCCCATTTTTCCTCTACAAGTGTGCAAAGTTTGTTGTCTGGGGGACCTACGGCTCAGGAGCAACGATTTTTCAAAGCTGGGCCCCCCTTCCATAGACTCCCATGTTAAACGTCAGTCTAGGCATGGGCACAGTGAGGCATGGGCACAGTGAGGCATGGACACAGTGAGGCATGGACACAGTGAGGCATGGACACAGTGAGGCATGGACATGGACACAGTGAGGCAAAGTGAAGCACAGTGAGGCATGCAGATGGACATCCTAGGCTTATACTCGAGTCAATACGTTTTCCCATTTTTTTGTGGCAAAATTAGGTGCCTCGGCTTATATTCAGGTCAGCTTATACTTGAGTATATACGGTATTTGTCCAAGTCTTGTAATGCTGTCAACCCTGCCCATGGACCGCATTTAACACGCCCACCCCGGCCAGGATCCCACTCGCTTTTATGGCAGCCCTACCCAGATCATGCACACTTTCCAGGCAGCCTCCCTCCTAATTATGTGATTAATTAATAAGATATTTATTAAAATTACTTCAAATGCTCAGGAACTCAAGCAATGGTAATAACTAGGGTTGTCCAGATACCGATACCAGTATCGGTATCGGGACTGATACCGAGTATTTGCGGGAGTACTCGTACTCGCGCAAATACCCCCGATACCTAAATAGAATACTTCCCCCCCCTTTCCCCCCCCCCGCCGCTCCTGACGCATCGTGCCGCCGCATCGAGGGACATGGCTAGAGGGACATTTCTGCATATGTGAGGGACATGGCTAGAGGGACATTGCTGCATATGTGAGGGACATTGCTGCATATGTGAGGGACATGGCTGCATATGTGAGGGACATGGCTGCATATGTGAGGGAGATGGCTAGAGGGACATTGCTGCATATGTGAGGGACATGGCTGCATATGTGAGGGACATGGCTTGAGGGACATGGCTGCATATGTGAGGGACATGGCTAGAGGGACATGGCTGCATATGTGGGGGACATGGCTGCATATGGGGGGGGACATGGCTGCATTTGGGGACACATTTAAAAAAAGTATCGGTATTCGGTATCGGCGACTACTTGAAAAAAAGTATCGGTATTTGTACTCGGTCCTAAAAAAGTGGTATCGGGACAACCCTAGTAATAACTCAAGCAATGGTAATGCTGTGATCCACGAAACGGCATAAACCAACACAAAGTTTTCCCAGCACATTCATCAGCTAGCCTGCAAAAAAAAAAAAAAAAAAAAGTCTCAATACTGGAGCATGTCCATCTTATTTTACAAGCTAGTTATAAATTGGGTTGGATGCCAGGTTTAGCTTGTTGGAATTGGCATTCTCCGGGCTTACCTGCCCTTCATTTATTTAGATTTAGGATTACAGAGGGTGATTCATGGGGCAGTATGGCTTCCATGTACAGTTGTGCTCAAAAGTTTGCATACCCTGGCAGAAATGGTGACATTTGGGCATTTATATTTGAAAATACGACAGATCATGCCAAAAAACTGTGGGCCAGATTCAGGTACAAATACGTTACGCTGCGGCGGCGTAACGTATCCCATTTACGTTACACCGCTGCAGGTTTACAGCGTAAGTGCCTGATTCACAAAGCTCTTACCTGTAAACTTGTGGCGGTGTAACGTAAATCCGCTCGGCGCAAGCCCATCATTTAAATTAGGCGCGTTCCCGCGCCGAACGTACTGTGCATGCTCCGTCCGTCAAATTACCCGACGTGCATTGCGCTAAATGACGTCGCAAGGACGTCATTGGTTTTGACATTAACGTAAATGGCGTCCAGCGCCATTCACGGACGACTTACGCAAACGACGTGAATTTTAAAATTTTGACGCGGGAACGACGGCCATACTTAACATGGGTTACACCACCTAGAGGGCAGCCTTAGTTTTACGCGGCGTATCTCGATGGAAACAACGTAAATTTAAAGCGTACGCTCGTGAATCGCCGTAACTAGTCATTTGCATATTCTACGCCGACCGCAATGGAATCGCCACCTAGCGGCCGGCATAGAATTGCATCCTAAGATCCGACTGTGTAAGTCAATTACACCTGTCGGATCTTAGGGCTATCTATGCGTAACTGATTCTATAATTCAGCCGCATAGTTACGACGGGCGGATCACAGAGATACGACGGCGTATCAGGAGATATGCCGTCGTATCTCTTTTGTGAATCTGGTCCTGTCTATTTAAGGATCGTGATCACATGAAGCCATTTATTATCACATATGATTTTCAAAGGAGCCAAAAACCTAACAGAAATCACCCAAATGGCCCTGATCAAAAGTTTACATACCCTGTAATGTTTGGCCTTGGTACAGACACAGAAGATGGCACACACGGGGTAAATTGGCAATCAAAGGTTAATTTTCCAATATTTGTGGCTTTTTAAATCACAATAAGTGTCTGTGTATAAATAGTCAAGGAGCTCACTCGCATTAATGTGTGGAGTTCTTGCAGGGAGAACCAGAGACACCCGCCGAGGGATCCCAGAAGAGGAGGATCGGGGCCACACTGTGCAAAACGAGCTGCACAGTGGAGGTAAGTGTTATTTAAAAAAATTAAAATAAATCCTTTACAACCCCTTTACTACCACACATATACAATGTTTACCTAGCAATAAAAAAAAGTGCACAACAGTGGCCCTTAGCGGGAGTAATATAACATTTATAACTTTAAATAACCAAAACAGATTCCATACGATAGGTGCAATCTTCTTATGAATAGGTGCAATCCGCAAGGTATCCAACCGTGAATAGATGGCAAGCAAGTAACAAACACCAAGTGGACCCTCCACCAGTCACACTATGCGCTCACCTCACAGAATGGCCCCCAATTAGGCCCAGTAGCACCTTCCCCTCTTGGGGTCACAATCCAAGATTACTTTTGAAGCTCCCATCCATGGGCTCCTGCAAGCATGGTCTCTCATAGGTGATGGCAACATATGGGTAAAGGAGGAACAGTGTAGTACTGTAAACATAATTTATTAAAAAACATACAACTCTTCCACTCACATTTAAGAATGCACTATCCCTGGTGCATACAGTTGATGAACTTGGGCATATACAGATCAGTCCCTGGGGTTACAGAATCATCTGCAAGTCCTGGGCCCTGCTGCCCTCCTGGGTGATCGTATGCTTCCTAGGACAACGCAATAACGTCACAAGCCTCGCTACTACGTTTCCTAATAACAGTTGGTGTCTAGCAGTAACCTTAAATATTTAATCACACATTTATTCATTATTAGTAGCGCAGAAGTACCTTTCATTTATTGTCCATGAAGTTGATGTGGTGAAAGCAACAAAAATAAAAATTGGGCATCGCAGTTTGTGGTGTATGGGGCTGTGAAGCCCATGGTGACCTATGTCCACAGCAAAAAGTTTCTGCAATGGTCACCTCAGAACTGGACTACATAGCAATAGAAGAAGGTGGCCTGGTGGATGAATCACGTTTTCTTTTACATCTTGTAGATGGTCGGGTGCGTGTGCATCACTTACCAGGGGCACCAGGATGTGGTATAAGAAGGCAAGTTGGCAGAGGCAGTGTGATGCTTTGGGCAATGTTCTGCTGGGAAACCTTGGGTCCTGCCATTCATATGAATGTTACTTTAGTGTCTATGCCTCAACGGTTCAGGGGCTTTTTTAGCAAAAAGGGGGCCATACTCCGTATTAGGTGGATGGTCATATTGGTATGGCTGCGTTTGGCATGGTACAGTGGCGACAATTGGTGGCACAGTGGCTGCGTTTGGCATGGTACAGCGGCGACAATTGTTAGGCACAGTGGCCGACAATGGCATGGCACAGTGGCTGCGTTTGATGGCATGGCACAGTGGCGACAATTGATGGGCACAGTGGCTGCGTTTGATGGCATGGCACAGTGACGACAATTGATGGGCACAGTGGCTGCGTTTGATGGCATGGCACAGTTGCGACAATTTGATGGCACAGTGGCGACAATTGTTGGGCACAGTGGCGACAATGGCATCGCACAGTGGCGACAATGGCATGGCACAGTGGCTGCATTTGGCATGGCATAGTGGCAACAATGGCATGGCGCAGTGGCAACAATGGCATGGCGCAGTGGCAACAATTGATGGCACAGTGAGGCTACGTTTGATGGGCACAGTGAGGCTGCAATTGATTATTTTTTTTCGTTTGATTGCTCCTCCCCAAAAATTTTGAGCACCAGCCGCCACTGGAGAGGCCCCTGGAACGAACAAGGCTACTCTTGTCGGTACCATCCAAGCAAAATCTTGTAATCTGCTTTGATTAATGAGGTATTTATGTATGATTTTAATGCACACTGTGATGTTGTGGACCATTCAGCAAGAGTGAGTGTCTCACCTACTCGCCTCCCCCACTTCTTCATGTAAAACTATTTTTCTGGAGTAGAGGTCAACATACCATAGATTTTGGAGATGAAGCCAGTGTACTCCATCGAGGTGAACGTGGTTATATTGGCTGCGTATTGCAAGGTGTGCAGAAAGTGCACTATTTGCACATAATGAGAGATTTCAGAATTTGGGGAGGTACTTCTCTTAAAAAGAAAAAAAAAAACAATGTAATCATTATTGCTGTGCAATCTAACAGAGTTGGAGCATTTTTTCAAATGGGGATGTATTTGCAGCGTCCAGATGTGCAAGGCTGATAGAGACCTATCCACACAGACTGTAATTGCTGCCAAAATGCATTTGCTAAACATAAACCTGGAACGGATGTTTACTTATTCAATCGATGTGTTTTTTTTTCCATTATAATGAATTTAAATCACTTTGCAGAGGCAGGATTTCTAGAAAAGAATGTTTTTGTTGATAATTGTAGAAAAACTTAAACACGTGAAATATGTTAAGAGGGTGAATCCTTTTTCACTGTACAATTAGTACTACAATGTACTTTAGACAGTTTAACAATCTCCTGTAATAAAATACCACTTTGTGCCTTGCGCACACACGCCACAACTCCCTCTATGTCAACAGGCCAGCCACTTGTGGGTTCACAGGACTGCAATTATCTCACCAAGAGAAGACCTAAAACAGCAGAGAAGTCTATTTGGAGACATGGATGCAGCCAGCAGGGTCAGGAGACATTGCTGGAGGGAGTGTGGGATAAGGAGATGCTGAGCTGGTCACTGTGAAAGAGTCTGTAACCTGAAACTGCAATGCTCAAAAATTCTACTGCAAGAATCAGAGGGGGGGAAAGTCAAACACAGGTCAATGGCAGCCTGCTTTTCTTAGAGAAAACGCCTGCAGAACTCCTCCCGTCTTATACGGAATACTGATCAGAAAACAAAAAGGAGCCTGGAAATAAGATACATAGCACAACGTGATGGAACAGTTATTTAGGCGAAAGCAAAGTATAAACAACCGCGCTGGAATGGCAGCGCCCACTGCACAGTTTCCAAATCATTAATGCAGTTTTTTTCCCTTTGAGGAAATGACGGGTCGGCTCCCAGCTAATACTATGGCTCTGAATCAGTAACAGCAGGAACAAGGGTTTCAACAGGTCACTGCTGAAAAAAATCACAGTAACTCTTTAATGGATTTAAATAAATATGGGAAAGAAGTAGAACCATTGGGTAGTTTTAAGCACAAAAAAAAAAAAAAAAAGCAGAAGTCTCACCTCCTACTCCCTTGTAAGCAATATGCTTCTGATGTTCAAGGTGCATTGTTGACAGCCATCTTACCTGCTGCTTGTTGCAATACTACATGTGATCACTAGGTGGCGCTGCAGGTGAAAATGGGGGGGGGGTTACAATATTAGCTGCCAATTTTTAAAGCGGATAATTAAATGGCTGATTATTATACAGCACAATTTGATGGATAAAGCCAAATGTGCTTTGTCATATTGCGAACACCATCAATAGAGGCTGAGTGAGAGACTTGGGCCCAGATTCTCAAAGGAGATACGACGGCGTATCTCCAGATACGCCGTCGTATCTCTGAGTCTGAGCCGTCGTATCTATGTGCCTGATTCTTAGAATCAGTTACGCATAGATTTGTATTAGATCCGACCGGCGTACGCCGTCGGATCTTAACTGCATATTTACGCTGGCCGCTAGGGGCGTGTACGCTGATTTACGCCTAGAAATACGCCTAGAAATATGTAAATCAGCTAGATACGCAAATTCACGAACGTACGCCCGGCCGACGCAGTACAGATACGCCGTTTACGTTAGGCTTTTCCCGGCGTAAAGTTACCCCTGCTATATGAGGCGTAGATGCGGCGTACCAATGTTAAGTATGGACGTCGTTCCCGCGTCGAATTTTGAAAATTTTACGTCATTTGCCCAAGTCGTCTGTGAATGGGGCTGGACGCAATTTACGTTCACGTCGAAACCAATACGTCCTTGCGGCGTACTTTAGAGCAATGCACACTGGGATATGTCCACAAACGGCGCATGCGCCGTTCGTAAAAAGCGTCATTTACGTGGGGTCACATAACATTTACATTTACACAACACACGCCCACATCTTCCACATTTGAATTAGGCGGGCTTACGCCGGCCTATTTACGCTACGCCGCCGCAACTTACGGTGCAAGTGCTTTGAGAATACTGCACTTGCCCGTCTAAGTTGCGGAGGCGTAACGTAAATAGGATACGTTACGCCCGCTCAAAGATACGCAGATGTACGCGAATCCGGGCCTAAAAGTTTTTAACAATAGAATGACACCATCCAGATTTAGCTGTAACCATTTTTCACATTTTCAATTTTTTTCTATTACCATTCTTTCACTAAATAGAAAAAATAAAGTTGAAAATAAATAAATATTTTTTTGTGGCTACTAAATTGGGATTGCTGGAGAGTAATGATGTGATAGAGGAACAAAGGATTTACAATGGTCTCTATGCACAGGTTATCTTTGATGGGATACAACAAGGAATAATAATAATAATAATAATAATATTAAGGCTGTGATAATGTCCAGGTGGAACGGAGGTCTTCCATTGTAGATGCCGTCTGGTGAATCCGGGAGACATACTGGAGGGATATTTATGAAAGTACTCTGAATTGTAGTCAATTAATGATATTTAGGCACTATATAGGAGTATGGAATGGTGATTATCTCCTGTGAGAATCCTACGTTGACTACCAATTTGGATTTATCCCTAGGCCGCTTGGAGATCTCTTATTGAAAGAGGATAGGAGGTTAAGGTCCTCTTCCCCCTAAATGGTTCCCTCAGTCTGTAGGTGATACTTAATCCAACACCTATAATTGGGCCCTTGTTTTATTGGCCTATGATCACAATTGAGAAGCTAGGTGGGCATACATAAAGGCTGATAAATATATTTTGGGAGGCGAAAGTGGGTAACCCATTTTGTAATTGGGATTAACAACGATTGCCCCAGTTGTACCTTCCTGGAGTCTCTTTCCCCATCTTATTTTGCACCCACAGTCACCCAGGGACATATACACTACGGATACCTTCAGGATACTTGTGGTAATTGTGCGAGTCTATTAGAGCAATACTTGATGACCTAAATGGTTTGTTATTGTAAAGGCTAGTTTGGTAACAATTTTTCTTTTTTTCCCCCCCATCATCATATATCATAACAGAACAAAATCTTATTGTGCTGCTTTTGCTCCTGAAAAAAAGGTGGGCCGCGAAGCCTGTTGAGCTGTATTCAAAGAGATTGTGGTACCACCTGGTTTAACATTTTGTCAAGCACTTATTTAACCTGAAGGAAAAGAGGGGTTACCTGTTAATGCTGATATAGTGCATTAATCGTTCAATGGCTACTTTTATTCATGAGGCTCTTAAAGTGGTTGTAAAACCTTTACAACCACTTTAACCTACAGGTAAGCCTAGATTAAGGCTTACCTGTAGGTGCTTGAAATATCTTCTAAACCTACACAGTTTAGGAGATATTTGCAATGTCCCCGAACGATAACTTCTAGTGCTCATGCGCCGTCCTGAAAGAGCACGTTGCGCAGTTGCTCCAGAGCTTAGTAAATGAGATAAAGCTTCACTTTGCAAAGAATACCCAATCACGTGCAAGGAAATAAAAAAATATATAATTTTTTCTTGTACACGATTGGATAATGGAAGTCAGCAGAGGTTCTCCTCATTTACTAAATTCTGAAGCAACTGAAACTGCATTTTGCAAAGCACACAGTCTATTTAATATGGGAAGTTCCTGCGTTGTCTGTGCTCAGTAAAATACCAGTATATAGAATCGTTAAAAAATCGTCTACAATATCCATCAATTAATGAACAATACCTGCTATAACAAATGACAAAGCAGAACAATAAGAGTTTATATAGTGCTGCGATTCTTTAATATGGTGACGATTCCTTTAAAGTGCCATCTGTGCTAAAAAAAAAAAAAAAGTTCTGTAAAAAGTGCAACCCGTGTGCGGGGACACACATAGCACAGTCTATTTGCCTTTAATAAATCAACCCCAAAGTATTCAATACCAACACTGTGAAATTTTAGAAAATTGTGTTTCATCAAACCTGTAACTGGTCTCTGTCTATTCTTTAACCACTTGCCGCCCGCCCATCGTCAAATGACGGCTGGGCAGCTCTCATTCTTGGTGGACGTCTTATGACGGCCGCCCAGAACGACCACTCTTACGCGCCCCGGGGTCCAGAGTGTGAGGAGAGGAGAGCCGATCAGCGGCATCTCCTCACAGGGGACATCTAGGGATGTAATCGGGGCACTGATCATCAGTGTCCCAATTACAATTAAGGCCCACCACTGCCAGCAATTAGTGCCAACCAGTGCCCATAATTGGCACCAACCAGTACCCACAAGTGATGCCAGTCAGTGCTGGCTATTAGTGCTGCCCGTCATTGTCAATCACTGCTGCCCATCTGTGCCCACCAGTGCCCACCAGTGCCACATATTAGTGTCACCTATCAGTGCCCATCAGTGTGGCATATTTGTGCCTCCTCATCAGTACAGCCTCATCAGCGCCCATCACTGCAGCCTCATCAGCGCCCATGAGGAAAGGAGTAAAATTATTTATTTGCAAAATTTACTGACAGAAACTTTTCTTTTTGATTTGTGGTCATTTTTTTTAACAAATTTCACATGGTTACAGCGTAGCATGACCGCGAAATTTTGAAAGTGTGACAGCGCTGAACGCTGAAAAATGGCCTGGGCAGGAAGGGGGTTTAAGTGCCCGGTATTGAGGTGGTTAAAGTGGAAAATAAAAGTGAATGACTGTCTCAAACCCCTTCAGCAAATGCTCACATACACATCTTCAGAGATGCACAGAGAAATTTTGTAACCGATAAGGAATATGCTATGTGGTGTCAAGTTTACCTTCACATAAAGACATCTTTGTCTCAGTCTGACATCTCTCTGCTGATACTGTCTCTTCTCACGTTTCAATAATTTTTACCCTCATTTCTCTGCCCAGATCAGGATTTCCTTTAATGTACATTCAAGGGTTTGTTATCAATCACAATCAAGTTAAATTCTATAAACAGCCAGCAGATCCGACTCCTGAAATATTAGTGTGCTGCAGCAAGCATTCCCAGGGCAAGATTTTTTTTCTGTATTGCCGTCTTCTGAAACACTTAATCATCAACATCCAGCAGAAAAAAGGCCCCAATGTCTTTCATTAAGTGATCAATTTCAACAGCCCACTACCTTATCACTTCCTACATAGGATTTAACAACTTCTATATGCAGTGCCAAGTGACTTCCATTCACTGTGCAATACATGATGCTCAGTGTGATGTCAACACTTGTCCAGGAAGGGTGTTCCATGTGATCAAACCCTTTAATCATTTCAAAGCTGGATCAATATTTAAAATAATAAATAGCTGGATTCAGGTACAGCGCCACATCTTTAAGGCGGCGTAGCGTATCTTTTTTACGCTACGCCGCCTTAAGTCAGAGAGGCAAGTACTGTATTCACAAAGCACTTGCCTCCTAACTTACGGCGGCGTAGCATAAATGGGGCCGGCATAAGCGCGCCTAATTCAAATGAGGATGGGGGGCGTGTTTTATGTTAATGATTGGTGACCCGACGTGATTGACGTTTTTTACGAACGGCACATGCGCCGTCCGTGTACATATTCCAGTGTGCATTGCTCAAAAGTACGCCGCAAGGAGGTATTGGTTTCGACGTGAACGTAAATTACATCCAGCCCCATTCACGGATGACTTACGCAAACGACGTAAACATTTCAAATTTCGACGCGGGAACGACGGCCATACTTAAAGCGGGGGTTCACCCTATAAAATAAAATATATATTTTTTTTCTTCTAGCCTAAAATTCGGCATTGTAGCGCGAGCTACAGTATGCCGGTCTTAATTTTTTTATCGCCGTACTCACTGTGTAATCGTACATCGTAGATTCCGACTGCCCACGGGGAATGGGCGTTCCAATCCAGATGGAACGTGATTGACGGCCGGCTCTGGCGCGTCACGCTTCTCCGGAAATAGCCAAAATAGGCTTGGCTCTTCACGGCGCCTGCGCATAGTCTGTGCGCAGGCGCCGTGAAGAGCCGAGACCTACTCCGGCTGTCTTCGGGGAGCGTGACGCGCCAAAACCGGCCGTCAATCACCCTCCCTCTTGAAAGGAACGCCCATTCCCCGCGGCAGACGGAATCTACGATGTACGATTACGCTGTGAGTACGGCGATAAAAAAATTAAGACCGGCATACTGTAGCTCGCGCTACAATGCCGAATTGTATGCAACAATGTTGTTCTGCAGGGTGAACCACCGCTTTAACATTGACTAGGCCAGCTATTTGTTGGAATAACTTTACGCCGGAAAATGCCTTACGTAAATGGCGTATCTTTACTGCGACGGGTGCACGTACGTTCGTGAATCGGCGTATCTAGGCATTTACATATTCTACGCCAAACTCAACGGAAGCGCCCCCTAGCGGGCAGCCTAAATATTGCATACGACGGCGTAGGAGACTTACGCCGCTCATATCTTAGCCTAATTTAAGCGTATCTGGTTTCCAGAATACGCTTAAATTTACGACAGCGCAGATTCAGAGTTACGTCGGCGTATCTGATACGCCAACGTAACTCTCTCTGAATCTGGCTAAAAGTGTACATTTTGGACCAGCAATCTCATTAAAGTGGAGTTTCGTTGAAAAAAAATTTAATAAAAAATTAAAAGTCAGCAGCTACAAATACTGCAGCTGCTGACGTTTAACATTTGGACGCTTACCTGTCCAGGGCGTCCGCGATGTCGGTGCCTGAAGCCGATCTGTCCCTCGGCTCTTCAGTAAGGGAATCAGCCTTGCGGCTTCACTTTCTGGTTCAATACAGCACATGCGTGAGTCACACTGCGCGATCCAACTGGTCCCTGCCGTCTTATGGGACCGGTGTGTCTCCCAGAAGACAGCACAGGGGGGGGGGGTTGCGACGAAGGTGGGGCCGGACATAATTTTCCTTCGACTTCACAATTATGTGCCACTTTGTGTTGGTCCATCACATACAATCCCAATAAAATACATTTACGTTTTTGGTTGTAACATGACAAAATGTGGAAAATGTCAAGGGTATGAATACTTTTTCAAGGCACTGTACATAAATGCCATTTGATAAAATTGAAGCCTCCAAACATCAAAATGCTCTAAAATAAAAAAAAAAGGTATTTTTTACATGGACCAAATACAATATGAAATTTTGCATCATCTCTCACTTGTAGCGTTACAGCACCCCATTTTTTCTTGGCGGGATCTTAAGATGCTAATTAATATATCTTTATACTTTACATAACAGACAAGTAGGTCTTTCCACACATGCGTCCCCCATAGCTACCCCGCTGTTATCACCCAGCGGGAACTATTTAGGTAAGCAGCTCAGCCTAGTTTTTTCCCCTTTCATATACATTGCGGTTTTGGGTTTTATTGGATTATTGATTGCTTGTTCAATCATTATTATTATTTTTAGATGTGCTCTTGATGAAGCGGTGAACACCGCAAAACTAGTCGTGACCATTATAACCTCCAACCCATCGTGTTGTTCCCCTAGTGGGGACCTCTTTAGTGGTGTTGTATATGGTTATCACCATTTTTAATTTGTGTTTTTGTTATGTTTGAATAAAATGTATCTTTTGTTTTTATATGCATATTTCCATTTACATCATTGTACCTGTACCGCGATAGTCCTATTGGCCCCTCCCTTTTTTTCTTGGCTCTTTGGTTCGGGGAACTTAGATCCAATTACTCTTTACTCATGGACCCAATACAAGTGGGGATAATGCTGTTGGACAGATTTGTGTAAAAAAACACCAAGGTTTACAACACCTTTAACGTCTGTTTTAAGCAGTAGGATACCAGAAAAATGTGGGTCTTATATTGAGGCTTCTACTCAAGCCCTGTAAATATAAATGGTAGCACATTCAAAATTGTATAATGTATTAAAAACAAAATAAGCAGCTGGTTATAATTACATTACCGTGCTTAATAATCACATAGCAAGCCCGAACGTTCCACAAAAATAATAACCGAATTACATTGTGTATGTATAGTGAAAAAAAAATAACATAATTAATAGAATTTCAAAAGGACCCAAATTACAAAGAGAAGACATCAAAAATCGAATTACTTTTCGCTGGATAATCTGTAGTATTTCCATTGTATGCAAAGAACACACAATTTAATAAAAGGGGGTGGGGGGGCGAGAAAGACAGATAATAAAATTAATGAGTTCTGCTGCCAAATCCAATTCTGTAGACGTTCTTCCATCCATCACACTGGAGTGTCTCTGGAGAAGGGGGATTCTAGAGCTGCGCTACACCAACGCATTCATCCAAATAATATTTCCGCTAGTGTTTATTACATTTGTTTCATCAATTTCATTCCAGTTTTCCAACCCTCGAGGGACTGAAGAGCATGCAGGGAACCACCCCTACAATAACAAAAGCCTTCATTCTATGAATGAGACCACATCACCAGTCTGTTTATCGTGAGGTGGTCCAAAAGCAATCAGAAATCCCTCCATTAAAATCATTTAAGGTATAGCACCAGCTTGTTTGGAAAACCAAAGTGGTTGTAGCCTTGTAAAATCTGCAACAAAGTGATGCAAACACGTGCTCTATTTTCATGTTCGAGTATCCTCTGTAGAACATGGAGTATGAGGACTTTGTGAATAGTTGTGTATGGAGGGGGGGCTTTGGCAGGAAACACAGCGGCGGTGACCGGTGGAGAGAGCTGCCTACGGGCAAGGAGAGAAGGCGGAGGAGGGAGGGGAGCACTCTGGCGCTTTAGCGCTCCCACCTCTGTGGTGCCCGAGTGCACTGCACCCCGCGCACCCGCCCAGGATCGGCCCTGGTATGGATGATCCTCTGAGGTTGCCTCCAAATTTTGGGGCAAAGTCCACCCAAATCCATTTCATCTGTTGCCAAGCTGTTCCTCTTTGCACATGCAAGCGAACAGCCTTTTTTACATTTATATGTACAAATGATCATTTAATATACAGAGCACATACAGTCCAAACAATATCAAACGATATCAGCCATTGTTCAAAGTACAAAGTATCAGAAATGGTAATAATACAAAACACAGAAAATGTATAGCAAAACATTACAAGCATTTGTCAAATGCATATTTTAAAAAGTTAGCATTTCCTTTAAAAAATCTGCCTATGTGAGGCTAGCCTTATTATTCCTCACAGTAGCCATATTTTCCTTATACTTCTAGGGCAGAACAGAAAATACTGTATCAAAGCAAAATATGATCGGATATTACACAAGAAGTGTCATTTGTGAATACGGATTTGTGAATGGTATCAATTATGTTTAGAAGTGCTACTAAAGTCTAAACCAGGGGTCTCAAACTCAAATTACCTGAGGGCCACAAGACAAGTTTTCATATGCCATGGGGGGCCGCATGCAAACTTTCAAACTTCAAAAAAAACAGTACTGGTGTCAGCGAGCGCATTATTACCACCAGCACTGGTGTAAGGCAGGGTTTGACAAATTTGCTTTGAATCTAGGAGCCAGCTAAAAAAGTTAGGAGCCAGAAAACGCACCCCGTCCCAACGGGCTTGCGCGCAGCAGCGCCCGCATATGTAAACGGTGTTCAAACCACACATGTGAGGTATCGCTGCGATTGGTAGAGTGAGAGCAATAATTCTAGCACTAGACCTCCTCTGTAACTTAAAACATGCAACCTGTAGATTTTTTTAAACGTCACCTATGAAGATTTTAAAGGGTAAAAAGGTTTGTCGGCATTCCACAAGCGGACGCAATTTTGAAGCGTGACATGTTGGGTATGAATTTACTCGGCGTAACATTATCTTTCATAATATTAAAAAAAATGGGGATAACTTTACTGTTGTCTTATTTTTTAATAAAAAAAAAGTGTAATTTTTTCCCAAAAAAAAGTGCGCTTGCAAGACCGCTGCGCAAATACGGCGTAACAGAAAGTATTTCAACGATCGCCATTTTATTCTCTAGGGTGTTAGGATAAAAAATATATATAATGTTTGGGGGTTCTAATTAGAGGGAAGAAGATGGCAGTGAAAATAGTGTAAAATGACATTAGAATTGCTGTTTAACTTGTAATGCTTAACTTGTAATACCAACGGCCACCACCAGATGGCGCCAGCTCACATCTGGTGGTAATAACTTGTAATACCAACGGCTCACCAGCAGATAGCACCAGCTCACAAAAAAAAAAAAAAACACTGGTCTAAACATTTACCTTCATGCATTCTCTCCATGAAGGTAAACACTCCTTTACCTGTCCTCCCACCTCTCTGTCCCTAAACACTTACCTGGCTCCATTTCTTGGCTCCAGAAACGGAGGAGCCATAAGCTGCCTTCAGGCAAACCCCTGTGAGGAGGTAACGGTGGAGCGGCATACTGGTGCTGTGAATGTCTATGGATGCACACAGCATGCTTGGGACCCAACATGGGTGCCTCCATAGTGCCTGGCTTGCTATAGGAGGCACTCAAAAGAAAGAAACTGACAACGCTAGTGGAGATTACATGAAGAGGTAGAAAGTTAACTTTGCTGCGAAAGCAGGGAATTATAATCTTTTTTATTTAACCAAAAAAATGTATTATTACTTTAAGTGGACCTAGTAGCACATACAGTATACATAAACTCTTGTACACATGCTATTACTTCCAGGACAGTCTGGGCGACCACTGGGGAAAGGAGACTGAGGAAATGCTTACCATCGCCTGAAGCAGACAAATGACAAAATCTAGCTAAAGCCACTTGCCTGGAAATCTAGGGCTTCTTTTTGATGGTAAAAAGGTAGATCTTTTTTGAAAAGATATTGCTGCTGGTGTGACATGTCAGGAAATGATTTACTTTAATAGAACACTGACTTCCTTTAAGGCTGCAGCCACATAAAAATATTACTTTTGGTGACCTGGTAAAGTCAATCTTCTGGGCAGCAATACAGACAAAAATTAGCCAGCCCAATTCTCTTAAGCTGCTGGAACATCAGACTATAAATACTAGAAGCACAAAAAAAAAAAAAAAAAAAAGGATTTTAACTGGTTTCCACGAGCAATTAAACTAGTTTTCCCCTTACATCTAAAGGATTCCAGGTTTAGATATTTTTACATATTAACAACTTGGATAAATGTGTATGCATATACCATACCTGTGGGATCCCTCAGGGTGTCTGCTGCTCCAATGATCTTTATAGTTTCCAGGACTTGTGCCAAGTGGATGCCCTGCTGCATCATGAACACAGGAGACTGCCTGCTCAGCAGGGGCACCATTCAGAGAATGATTTGCATTCCCTCAATGACTGAAAAGCATTCTGATTGGACAGGGTGGAGAGGCAGGACAGTGACAACACTCTCCACCTCATCCAAATGAGAAAATGCAATGCATTCTCTGAATGGCACCCACGCCGAGCAGGTGACCTCATTTGTTCACGGCGCAGCCGGGTAGCTGCTCTGCACAGGATCCAGAAGCTAGTGTAAATTGCTGTAGTAGTGGTGCCCACTACAGTGCTTTCCAGCTCCCAGGGAGATCCCACAGTTATGTTATTTGCAAAGTTACACTGATCCAATGCTCTGATGAAGAGGGCTTATCCCTCAAAACCCATCAGAATGTATGCAGATGCCTGGGTCTCTGATACACATCTACATTTTGACTCCATATCACTTGGGTTTTGTTTGCTCAAAGCTCATTTGTGAATATGTATTTGGCACATTTCAGTTTTTCATACACTTTTTATCGGGTAATGTACTAAGCCTTTGTGCCCGCTTGTTCCTTTTTTGTCGTTACTATGTTCAAAGCTCGACCGATGTTACTATGTAAATATCTCAATACCTGGAATTCGTCTATTATCACAAGGCTCTAAATTCGAATGAAGTAGCACATTCGCACCATCAACACAAATGATTTATAGGTGGGAAACATACAACAGCGTATACATTCCACTGCCTCTGACATTTATAATCATACAGGGGCTTGGACTGCTTCTTAGCTCATAAATAGCCACTTCCTGTATACTAAATACATTGAGGATGAGCTTGGATATAGACTTTAATCTACTAGCACAATAGAATAGAATATATGATTCGGTCTGTCGGGCCCTGGACTATATCTATATCCTTTACCTCTTCTTTAACACGTCCAACCACAACCTGTAGGATCCGTAATAAACTTGCCACAATGTAAAGATACAGGAAAGGCAGCCTTGCAAATGACACCATTTTAATAGACCCTTCTCTACAAACATATCTCTCCGGGAGACAATTACACGTGTGAATTGGTTTCCTCGCAGAGGGTTACATCAAATTCAAAATGCAGGCAGCCATCTGGTGTAATTTATACCTCGGGAAGGCAATAAGGGAGAGAAAAAAAAAGCAGGCCAGGCTGCAATAACGGGGGAATTACACTTCAGTTCCTGTTGACTTGCCTTTTTCAAGGACACAAATGATATGCAAGTTTACTGAGACATTCGAGATAAAAAAAAAAAAACACGTTAAGCCTGATAATACCAGTATCTGGATTTCCTTTTTTGTGGGCTCAATACATTAACAATATGTAACAGGCACTGCTGAGCTGAGGGCAACACAGTCCACAGTGATTGTGCCCTGGCAAAGGAAAAAAAAGTGCCATGGTGTTGCCCTGACACCTCTGGTCTTGATCAACGATATACATTATTTCTTTTTATTCCAAAAATGTTTTTATAACTATTGAAAATGCCATAAATTAACACCACTAATGCCTGAAAAGACATGCACCTATGCTCTACATATTCAGTCAAAGGAATAGATAAGACAAAGTCTCTGCAATATAGCATAGTGAGGGTATGTGTTCAGAAGCAAAAAGCTAATCAGAAGGGAAAAAATAAATGTGCAGCTCTGAGCACACATTCTTCAGAAGACTGAGCAGGCGGGTAGGTTGATTTTATTGCAGAAGAGACTTTGCATGTCTCTTCTGCAATAAAGACCCTGTCTGCTCGCAGTTTTTAATTTAAGATTGTTTTTCCACTTTAAGGACTTTTCAATAGTAAAAGGTGCTGGTTATAAAGAGGAACCTCAGGAAGCAGTGCCAAAAAAAAGGTAACAAGAGGGCAAGGGACTATGTAATTCCCCATTACACCCTATGCCAGTGATGGATAACCTTGGCACTCCAGATGTTTTTGAACTACATTTTCCATGATGCTCACTTACACTGCTGAGTGCATGAGCACCATGGGAAATGTAGTTCCAAAACATCTGGAGTGCCAAGGTTCGCCATCACTGCCCTATGCTCTTCCCCATTACTAGCCTACCATGCCTTGTTCTGCACTGTGTTTGTGTGGATTCTGCCCTCTTGGAAGAGGCAAGGCTTTGCTTCCTCAAGACAGAGCCTCCAACAAAGAGAACAGTGGGCCACACAGTAGTGACATCACCAAATATCACTTCTAATGTCCTTAGATTAGCAGTCAGAGGCAGCGGTGCCTTGATGTGTTTGTTAACCCAAATAAAACCAAAAAACAGATCCTGTTCCCTTATAGCCTGTTATACAGCACAGTGCTTGTGTTGTGTACTTTGGCCCCTCTGTATACCCTACAAAACCTGGCTGATCCTGCCTGGCTATACCCTCCTCTCTGCAAACTGACCACGATAATCATGGCTGCTGAGCCTCTGACATCGTGGTCAGTTTGCGCAATTCCGTCATACGCAGCCTGCAGCTCTCATGTGTCTGTCTCCGCTGTCGTCCTCCCCTCCCTGCTCGTACCAGTCTTATCCCCGCTGTACCACAATTGTGCCTGTATAATGTAAAAAATCTGCCAATCTGTACCTGTATAAAGCTCAGCTCCAGGCGCTCAGCTGATTATCGGCAGGCTCTCCCCAGCTGATGTCAGTGGGAGGGGGTTTGGCCCCTCCCACGGCATCTGTGAGCCGGAGAGAGAAGAGAGGAGAGGAATCAGCTGAGCGTCTGGAGCGGAGCTTATATTTGTACAGAGCCGCTTTTTTTTACATTACACAGGCACACATGTTATATGGTACAAAGGGGATAAGACAATTTAGTAGAAGTTGATCAACAACCACTTTAAGCCTAGTGCACACCACTGGTTTTTTTTTTAAACCCAGTAGGGCTGAACAAATATAAAAACTGACAGCTCAGGAGGAGCCACTGTACTAACTATCCAACATTAGTACAGTGACCTCCCCTTCTGTGCTATTGTGTTCTGACAGGGGGGCGGACCCCCTGCCAGAACACTCCATTCAGCGCTCTCAGCCATTGGCTGAGAGCGCTGATCGTGAGCAAAATGGCAGTCCTTTTTCGGTCATGCTCTTTCAATAGAAGTTGTCCGAAATGCCTGGGAAAAAAAAGGTTTCAAAATCACTGGTAATACACTCCAGTCAGGTGGGAATGCAGGCGAAGTGTTCTGATCCACTTGAAAAGAAAGCTTCAATCAAAACTAAAATCATTAGCATACTTAACAGGTATCAAAATGTCCACATTATAAATCTGATATAAAACTTCACAAGTCAGTGTTTTGAAATACTCCTGTACCTCCAGTACACAGCCGCTAAACAGTACAGTCAAAAAAACTAAAAACTAAATGCAGACACATACACAGTCTTACCCCATTCTACTGGATTCTGTATTGCCTGTATCCTGCAACAATCAGTGAGTGATCATGTCATTACATGAATTATGGCACCTCTCATAAAACCGGAGCAAGTAGAAATTATTTCTACGCTTTACAGAATTCACTTCATTTCTCCTACATTGGTTTTAAGGTTCTGTCATTTGATCAGCTGTTTGATCACATAATGACATCAGAAGACAAATGTTTAAAATAGTATATAGTTGGATGAAAAAAATTCACCTACCCAACTTGCAAAAGCAAGAACAGAGTGGCAACTACTACTCTTTCCCAAAGCTAGGAGTATTGGCCGATTCCTCCTTTGCTACAGTTTTCACAAAAAGGTCTCGGCAACTTTAGTCTTCGTTATATTTTTGTATGAAAGTTCAAATTTGTAAGGTAAAATATTCATGTCATCTTTCTTTTGTACTACCATAGATGCATCTATATAAATGATTACAGCAATTACTTCCCACAAGGTTTGAACTGTACAGTCATGGCACGTTGTTTACTGTGAGAAGGTTTTCAACTTCCAGGCCACAAGGAAATCTTTGTGAAGCAGTCCATTCCTTATTTAATCTCAGCATTAAACTCTTTGGCAGGCATTTGGAAGGAAGATAGAAATGTTATCTATTAAGCAAAAGTATTTTGTGGTGAGTTTGTTGCTTCATTCCCATGCGTTGAACCCATTAGTAATCAGCCTGATAAGGACTCTGCATCACATGGGGAGACGTGCTGTATAAAAGAAACGGTCATGCAGGAGGTTGCTTTGAACTCATTCTGTTTTTCTGCCTCCTCCTCCCTATCCTCTATTACTTTGGAATACATGTATTTTTTCTGGAAAACAGGTACCTGGTTTTGACAGGTACCCACTCCCACTCGGATCGCTTAGCCGATCCAAGCTGAAGTTCAGTCCCCCCTTTTGCCATTCACAAAGTGCAACATAGTCCACGAATGCACAGTAGGATTCAGCTGTGAAGCTGCTTAACCAGTATACCTGCAGTGCACACCCTTCTCAACTGTTACTCTAGAAATATTTGTTTAGAGATCATACTTCCCTACAGGTAAAAAAATGATTTTGTGCATTTTAGTGCACACTTTATATCAAACACAATGTAACTGAAACAAAGCAATGACTACGGTAACTGAATAATGTTGGAGCACACAACGAACTGCATGTGGTCATCTATTGAACCAGCCTCTCTTTACTCCAGGGGTACCCGTGAAATACGGTAAGTTTCAGATCTCAGGAAACCTCTGCTAAAATTTATTCACCAAGGGTCAGTGAGAATAATGTCCCATACATTGGTGGTTAGCGGGAAGCAAGCCCTTTACAGTGGTGTTTACCAGGTGGTGTAGGGCCTCAGAACTATGCAGCTACGATCAAATGAGAGGTCAATAAGCCAAAGCTCAAGGAACTCCTAGTAACCTCTGGAGGAACTCTAGGGTTCCACGAAACCCTGGTTGAAAATGGCTGTATTATTATTATTATTAATATACAGGATTTATATAGGGGCCAACAGTTTTTGCAGTGCTTTATAATGTAGGGAGACACTACACCAGCAGTACAATTCAAAACAAGAGGGTCAGAGGAGCCCTGCTCCTGCGAGCTTACAATCTAAGAGGGAGGGGCTGGTGAAACAAAAAAGGTAGGGACCCTGAGGGATGATTAATATAAAAAAGTGATATAACAAAAACTAGCTATATTAATTACCAACACACCTGTTCCCTAATACGATAATACGTGAGTAGTGAATATAGATATACATTACATGTTTCCTATTCCTATGCAGCGAGATAAATCTAATATATATATATGCGATAACAATAATTATATTAGTGTCGCGCGTTCCACCTCTCTCACACGGTGAGCCAGCGGGACCGGAAGTTGCGTTGGTGTGTGCGTGACCAAGTACCGCCTCTAGGAGTACTCTCTAGGTACTTGGTCACGCACGCACCAACGCAACTTCTGGTCCCGCTGGCTCACCGTGTGAGAGAGGTGAAAAGCACGCAAACACATCTAATTCTCGGGACATCCATCCATCAATGATATGCCATTTAGCCTCAGTGCTGGGTTCGGGGCACTCTACAAGTAAGGAGCCATTTGGCCACTTTTTATGTATACGCTTTTTTATATTAAACGAGATTACACTATTGCGGTATCCTTTTTCGTTTTTACATATCCACATGGGAGTCCTCTGGGATTAAAAGGTCTGAGGTGTAGAGATTGATCCATTTAGCAGGTACATACTGCTCAAAGCGCATTTGACCTCTTTGTTTTGACTAAAAAGGGTCAACTTCATCTGGTAAGCTGCCATCCATTTTTTGAGCACTTTGGGTGTGTAACTACGGCTGGTGAAGGTGGATTTCTACACTCCATATTTGGACTTTGCACATTTAGGATGAATGGATTGAAGTTTGATGGACTTTAATTTTGCTACTCAGCACTATATTCATCACTATTTGATTTTCACAGTGGTTAATTGCATTTATAGTCATTTTTGCATTTTTTATGTTCACCATTTGGTTAATGAACTTATGTTGCACTAATGTAATTATTGTTATCACATATTTAAATTAGATTTATCTCACTGCATAGGAATACGAAACATGTAATATATATCTATATGCACTACTCACGTATTACCGTATTAGGGAACAGGTGTGTTGGTAATTTATATAGCTAGTTTTTGTTATACCACTTTTTTATATTAATTATTCTAGTATTTCTAGAGCCCCCACCCTCATATTATACAAATATTATTTAGTCAGTCACTGATTATTTTTTGGGGAGCAGCTTATATCATCGTTAATTAAATTTGGCGCAAGATACCTCTCTTTTTCCACACTGAGGGATGAACTGATGAGGGGAGTAGAAGATTCAGTTGTTAGCTGGAGGCAGGATAGGCCACCCTGAAGAGATGAATTTTCAGGGATCGCCTAAAAAAGTCGACAGATTAGGAGATAGCCGGACAGATTGGGGTAGTGAGCTCCAGATGATGGGAGAGGCTCTGGAGAAGTCCTGGGAACGAGCATGGGAGGGGGAGACAATGGAGCTGGAGAGCAGAAGGTCTTGGGAGGAGCGGAGAGGACGGTTTGGGTGATATTTGGAGAGAAGATTGTTGATGTAGCTTGGGGCAGAATTGTGAATGGCTTTGTAAGTTATTGTTTTTAATTGTATTCGTTGGGCAATGGGAAGTCAGTGGAGGGATCGGCAGAGAGGAGTGGCAGACACTGAACGGTTGGTAAGGTGGATGAGTCCGACAGCATCATTCATGATAGACTGAAAAGGGTATGTCTTGCGGAGAGGTAGGCCAATGAGGAGAGAGTTACAATAGTCAAGGCGAGAGATAACAAGGGAGTGAATAAGTTGATTAGTGGTCGACGGTTAGAAAGGGGCGTATTTTGGAGATGTTTCAGAGGTGAAGTCTGGCCAATTTGGACAGTGACTGGATTTGGGGCTGAAAGGACAGGTCAGAGTGTAGGATTACACCTAGTACCATGATATGGGGGTGGGGCTAATGGTATTAGACAAGTACAACATGCCATTCTGTATGACTATACAAAACTTAAAAAACTTTACTAAATGGGAACCCACCATATTATAATTAAAGACAATAAAGCATACATTTCTAAATAACTGGGAGATGGGACATCCTAAAAGGGGTGTATTAAAACATTTAGCTCCTTACATAGCAGGGATAAACATGTTCAATTAGTATGCAAAAGCCGAAACTTTAAAATGCTAATAACTAACAATGTTATATGACTTAAGGATGTGCCTTGTCTTCATTTATTTTTAATTTCAAAGCCTAAAACACGAATACGAAAGCTTCTCAATTCACTAATAACCACAACTTGATTATTTTAAAACATATTAGAAACATCAAAAATTCATTAAGATACCCCTTTTTTCTAACCATACTTTTAGCAATTTTTAGGCAATTTCAACCACTTCTACCCATCTCAGGCCACAAAAAAGGCCACATGGATCATGAAAACAAACCTCCAATAGTTTCTTTTAAAACTGTAATACAAATGAGACTGTTAGTAGGTTTCCTTGATCCATTCTGGTAATTTGATGGTCAAACGTTGGTTGACTGTTTGAAACGGCCTAAAATTGCTGCGTATATAAACATAATTAATGTACTGACTCACTACAACAAACAGTACCAAAAGACAAAATTGTTAAATGCAAAATAGGGATGCAAGGTGCTCTTACATCAAGTGAACAAACATGGCTGTGAATATTTCCATCACGTATTTCTCAGTTCCCTTCGGTCTGGAGTTTGAAGTCCACTGGACTTCAAATGATCCAATTTATCTGGTAAATGAAATTGTACAACCAGAAAGGTGCAGCCTGAGCAATAACTTGGAACATTAGGAAAGACAAAAACATTAAGAAAACTGCAGTTACAATTCATGGGTAGATCGGGGCCACCTTCACAATAATTGAATTCCAGCTAGCGATAGACAAGATTTTTCTGCTAATATTTGACGTACTCTCATTTGCATGTTTGCGTGTGAGCAGAAAAGGACCTTTATAATGAGCATTTAATTGCATCTTCCCACTGCCACAATTTTGGATACATTCTTTTAGAACTTTAAAATCAGAATACCTGCAGGAAAAGTATTATAGCACTCAAACAAACCCCCTATGCCGGTAATATACGAGACAAATGCAAAGCATAAACCTGCTTTTTTTTTTTTTTCGTTAAGTTCCTCAGAATGTTTGAATAAAACCCAAGTGGATAAATACAAGGAAGGAGCGATCTTTAGTCTATTCTGGGTACAGTTAAGTGTTAAAAACAAAGTGGTCGTAGCTGCAAGTGACAGGCAAAGCCATTGTGTGAGCAGTGAATAGGGGGAGTGTTTGGAAAGGCAGATCTGAGAAAGTGCAACATCAAGGCATTGCGCTTCCAAAGGGGGTTTTGTACTAGGCCACTAATAAAGCCAGATATTCCGCTACTGTAGGAGATGACAGCACCCATACTAACAAAGCGGCTGCTGTTTACCAAAACCAAACCCGCCTCTCTGTTTAAACTGCAACTTTTTTTCACAGTTGCTAAAATGTTTCTCTGGAATAGAGCACCATGTAGAACACTACCAGCAGTAAAGATTCTACAAATCCGAGATTCAGTAGAAATTCAGTTGAAGTACAAGATTCATATTTATGATTGAAGAAAATTAAAGCTTCTGCTCCACTGTGCTGAAACTTCAATACTTACAGCAGCATCATAATGAAATTTTGGGGTTTTTCCGTAAAGCAGCAACATCCAACAGGACATGCATTGTTAGGAGTTATTCATTTTTACATAGCAAATGTGCAAAGGATGTTTTTTTTCCCCTGAGTTCAGCTTTAGCACTTCGACTGTATTGCTCTTGAATGGTAGGGACTAAAGCCTAGTACTCACTATGAGTTTTTTCTCGTTCAACCTGTCGAGTTAAACGAAACAAACAGTCAACTCCAGTTGGAGCCACTGTACAAACTATAAAAGGGGGCCTGCCACCCCCCAGAAAACTCTGATCAGTACCCTCTGCCATAGGCCAAGAACGGCATTTGGAGTCGGACGGCTGGTTTTCCAGAATGCTCGTCTGACACACACAGGCAAAATGTTGGCCGTTTCTCTTTTAACCGGCCGATGTATCCCAACATTTGGCCCATGTGTACAATGTCAATGTACAGCATGAAAATTGTTCTCACTATATAAATACCTGTAAAGAATAAATTTCCTTTTTTTGTTGGCTTTATTATTCACTTTGCTAACTATAATACAAACTAACTTTTCTTTAGACTCCTCTATATCCACATTATCTTTTTATGCCTCTTAATCCCATAACTAAGTTATGTTGTCATAAGAAACATTGTTCTAGCATTTTAATGCCGTTTTGTATGTGTTGAATTTATTATTCATTGTACAAAGAATTCCCTAAAGACTTTGCCTAGTCAATAGAAGTTTAGCAGTATGTTGAATAAAGAATGTTTTGCCTGCAGATTGAGGATAAAGCATTGATTGTTGAATAAAGTTTCATACAATTTCATCTATTTACATTACTGCCTGTAGTTCTACTTCGCACAATATATGATAAGATTAATGAGCCAAATCCATATTCATAAAAAAAAACAAAAAAACAAAAGATGACTACAATAAAAAATGTTTTGGAAGTGAGATATGAGCTTTGATGCAAGATTTTGTTCTTTACAATAAAATCCAACTATTTCTCCTTGTATGTATTCCTAATGAATAAAGTTGTAAGCCTTATGCACATGGATGTTTAGAGGTGCAAAATGCTGAAGTGCAAAATTCGCGGCACTTTAGTGCACCCAGGAAGCTTCGTGTTGCATGTACAGCTGACCATACAAGTGAAAGGCTGTATACAGCAGTATTTGTGTATATACTGATGCTCCTGTGCAATGACGTTTACTCAGGCATTTTTTTTTTCAGCACTGCGTGTTGCAATTCAGTACACTGCACCGCATTCCATTTCTGTGAAGATGAATGAAATGTCAATTTGTAACATTTCAAGAACGTTGGAAAAAAAAAGTAAACCGTATAATGCGTCATTTATGATGTATCATTACTGCTCCCTGCACAGCAAACGCCAGCCGCCGCAGTGTAACACAGCCACTGGTGTGAGCAAGCCCCAATTGAGATTTGAGTGATTTGATGTAAATATACTTTACTACTCCTATTCTTTCACGCATTCAATATTTTCAGATCACAGATGGATCCCTGTGTAAACCCCCCAATTACAACCTCAAATACAATAAGATAAAATAATCCTCCCCTCCCATAACCCTTTAGAAAAAGTCAGATATTAAAAATGCTTGGTGTACTAAAGGCCAAAAAAAAAAAAAACACCACCAGTGGTTCTTAGATAACAAATGCATAAAATTGGTGTATTGCATTGGCAAATTTTACCAAGTGGTATGGCAAATTAAATCTATAAGTGAAGCACTCTGTGTACGGAGAGATAATGGTGTCTACAGAAAAGGAAACCCCTCTGTATTGCTTTATGCAGAAGTCTCGGACAGGTATTTTTATAGTCCCTAGAAATTTTCTTTAATAAGATCCGCTATTTGAAAAAGAAAAATTGAAGAGAAGTATAATGTTGGCATGTTGCTGTAGATTATCTTTTTATTACTTGTAATATCAGCAAGCCTGACATTTAGGAGTGAACATGTGTTTAATCTGAACCGAGCAAGCTGCCCCGCAGAGTCAGGTCAATCACTACAGCTTTTTAATCACACATAATGAGCAGCAATTTGAACGCACAAAAAACAAGTTAATTGATTAAGGATCAGCGTACCTGCCTTCCGCCCATTCAGGAAAGCAGGAGGAAATCCAAGGGCACAGAGAGTCCATTATACCAGACATAAGGAGAAGAAAATCACGGGTATCTAGAAATAGATCAGGGGCTCACCTGCTGCTTGGCAACCAACAGCTTAGCCAAAGACATTAATGCCATTTCAACTGCTCACAGGGGACCCAGTAAGATTCTCAATTATTGTCAAGTAGCAATACCATCCTTCCCCATGTTGTGGGACTGCAACTTCATATTTCCACTGAAAGGTTCTGCACGGTATGAGATGACATCCTCCATGCACGGTATGAGATGACATCCTCCATGCATGAAGCAGCGACAGAGCTCGGCTCAGTCCTGCCCACCTACTCACAGCCCGAGCCTCTTAATCCTAGTGAACAATAAGCCATACCCAGCTGTTCATAGGACATGCAAGTCTCAAATCCGGACTGAAATCACCAACTTCTATTTCAATACACACTATGTGCGTCTCATATGATGAGCTTCCACAATGATAAGAGAATTCAGAGGAGGATGGCTTTTATTCCCCCCCCCCCCCTCGAACAAATGAATTACTAACAGTGTAGTTTGGGTTTTGTTTGGTAAAGTCCATTCATTCCAAAATCATATTTGAAACCCTATCCATTCATGGCCAGCATAAGGCCCAGCAACACATATGGGCGTTACCTAGTGGTGTGCAGGCAAATGCAGCCTACCAAGGGATGCCTACTTTGTTAGACTCACACCTGTGGAACAAAGGTCCCGTTACAGTCATGCTGTATATACCAAGACAGGTGAGGTGTCAGTTTATGTGGGTACTTTTTTTACATTTTTTTCAGCCCACCCTATATGAATCTTCTATTAGTATAACTCCTCCTAATGCCTAGTACACACAGGCCAACATCGGCCAGTTCAAGAGAAACCAGCCGTCATTCGCCCTGCGTGTACAGCAGTCGGTACACTGTCGAAGGGTCATGATGGATAGCTGAGAGTGCCGACCTGAGTGTTCTGGCATTTGGGGCTGTCAGAACACAATTACTCAGCAGGGGAGATCACTGTACCAACATCAAATTGTTAGTATATCGGCTCTGATCTAAGCTGTCAGTGTGTACTAGGCTTAAGAGCCAACTCTTTGCTGGAATCAGGTCAAAGGTCTCTTGAGATGAGTACTGAGGCAGAACCCTGCCAGCCCTTCCAGACAGCTACAATCTGTGCTTCTCATAGCAATGCAGACAGAGACCCTGTGATGACAATTAATAAAGCAAAATCTTTTTATTAGAAAAAAACTTTACAATTTCACTAACAGATGGCTTAACTGCTTGCCGACCAGCCGCCGCAGTTATACGGCGGCAGGTCGGCTCTGCTGGGCGAGATCACGTAGCTATACGTCACCTCGCCGAGCAGCCAATAGGAAGGCGCGCGCCGTCGAGGCCAGCTAGCACGCCCCCCCGCTCGCCCCTGACGCCGATGCACGTGCCCGGCGGTCGCGATTACCGCCGGGCACCCGTGATCGCTCGTTACAGAGCGAGAACCGGGAGCTGTGTGTGTAAACACACAGCTCCCGGTCCCGTCAGGGGGGGGGGGGAAATGACCCATCGTCTGTTCCCCATGTCAGTCCACCCCCCTTCAGTTAGAACACACCCAGGGAACATGATTAACCCCTTCCTCACCCCCTAGTGTTAACCCCTTCACTGCCAGTGGCATTTTTATAGTAATCAATGAATTGTTATAGCACTGATCGCTATAAACATGCCAATGGTCCCAAAAATTTGTCAAAAGTGTCCGCCATAATGTAGCAGTACCGATAAAAATCGCTGATCGCCGCCATTACTAGTAAAAAAAAAAAAAAATATTAAGAAAAATGCCATAAAACTATCCCCTATTTTGTAAACGTTATAACTTCTGTGCAAACCAATCAAACGCTTATTGCGATTTTTTTTTAGAAAAATATGTAGAAGAATACGTATCGGCCTAAACTGAGGAAAAAAAAAGTTTTTTTATATATTTTTGGGGGATTATAGCAAAAATCTAAATTGTCACTCTATTTTTGTTTATAGCGCAAAAACTAAAAACCACAGAGGTGATCAAATACCACCAAAAAAAAGCTCTATTTGTGAGAAAAAAAGGACGCCAATTTTGTTTGGGAGCCACGTCGCACGACCGCGCAATTGTCAGTTAAAGCGACAGTGCCGAATCGCAAAAAGTGCTCTGGTCTTTGACCAGCAATATGGTCCGGGGGTTAAGTGGTTAAAGACTATTGATAAAAACGTACAACTTAAAAAAATAAAAATAAGGATTGCTGTTACACACGACCGTTTTTCACAACGTGAAAGACGATGAGAAAAAATAGAGCAGCTTCTTAATTTTTTTCTGAAATTTTTCTCGTCGAGAAAAATGCTCTGGAGCATACACACGGACGTTTTTCACGACCAATTTTAAAAATGGCATTTTCTCGTCATGAAAAATGGTCGTGTGTACGCGGCACAAGAGCAAGTTAAAACCCATCATTTCTTTTGCCATCTTGTTGCAGGGAAAATGTGCAGCATCCCTTCACTTCCAGACACATAGCAAAAACAGAAGTGAGGAAATTCCTCCAAGGTGCTGGAATCCCTGGCTGCCATCCACCAGATCTAGTGTCCCCATTGGGCAATTTCCCATCTATTCTTGTTCTGGTGACAACCTACAAATTTGGGATTTGTTTTTCACTTTCACCCTCGGTAATAACAGTAAGCATGGATAATAGAGAGGATGACTCTCCATACCGGGGCATAGACCTGACAGGTGTCATAATTCCTCTTCAAAACCTAAAGAAAAGTAAAATGTATTTAGCATGCTGGATTGACCATTCACTGCTTGAATTGGTCCCATTAGGTTTTACTTTTCTAGACACAATGTTAGATGCCAATTCAATTAGGGCCAAATTCTCGTAGATCGGCGTATCTTTGTTTACGCTATTTACGCTACGCCGCCGCAACTTAGACGGGCAAGTGCTGTATTCTCAAAGCACTTGCTCCGTAAGTTGTGGCGGCGTAGCGTAAATAGGCCGGCGTAAGCCCGCCTAATTCAAATGTCGAACAGGGGGGCGTGTTTTATGTAAATAACTTGTGACCCGACGTGATTGACGTTTTTCACGGACGGCGCATGCGCCATCCGTGGAATATCCCAGTGTGCATTGCTCCAAAGTACGCCGCATAATTAACATTGGTACACCGCATGTACGCCTCATATAGCAGGGGTAACTTTACGCCGGTAAAAGCCTAAACGTAAACGGCGTATATGTACTGCGTCGGCCGGGCGTACGTTCGTGAACTCGCGTATCTAGCCGATTTACATATTTTTAGGCGTAAATCAGCGTACACGCCCCTAGCGGCCCACGTAAATATGCAGTTAAGATCCGACGGCGTAACAGACTTACGCCGGTCGGATCTAATAGAAATCTATGTGTAACTGATTAGAAGATTCAGGCGCATAGATACGACGACCGCCCAGACTCAGAGATATGACGGCGTATCTGGAGATACGCCGTCGTATCTCCTTTGAGAATCTGGGCCTTAGACTTCTACTCACTACTACTATATTAGCCTTTGCATTGAGTATGAACATTCAGTAAACGTTTTTTGATATTACAAAGTCAATAGAGAACTGCACAGCATCCAATCCCCAAACAGATTACAGATCAGGTTTAAAAAAAAAAAAAAAAAAAAAAAAAAAAAAATCTTCATTCCACAATCTATGATTTTTTTATGTTTGAATTGCAGAAACACTAAAAAAGGACCTCAGTACACAAACTGAAAAAAATTATTTTTTCTAATTCTATTATGTTCTGATGAATAACGTTGGGAAAATAATGTCAGCGGCCCAATAGCCAATATAATCCCATCTAATTAATTTTTAATTAGTCTTTTATGCAGCTGGCTGTGTTTTTGTTGTCTAGTGGGAATGACCACACAAATATTTATTAAAGCTATGAAGAAAAATAAGCAGGCAAAAAAAAAGTAAATGCAAAACATTTGAAGAAACAAGGGAATTAAAAATTAACTACGGACTGCAAAAGCTTCCTAGAACACAACTAAATGTGAAGTATGTTGAATATTATTGAGAAAGCTCAACTCTAAACTCTCGTACACCCGATCGGATTTTCCAACGGGAATAGTGTGTTGACAGACTTTTGGCCGAAAATCCGACCGTTTGTATGTTCCATCAGACAATGGTTGTCGGATTTTGAGTGAGTGAGTGTATAAATGCGAACTAAATCGCCTCAAGGCGCTTTGTATCCATTGTCGTCCTGATCCTTCAGAAGAGGTGGGACTTAAGTTTTTTTTCTGAAGGCCCGATGATTTTCTTCCATACGGATGTTAGTTGGTAGAGCGTTCCATAGCCATCATCCTAGGACTGCGAAACTTCGTTCTTCTTTAGACTTGTAGCGGGACTTGGGGATTTGGAGGAGGTTTTGGTTGGTTGGTCGAAGAACGTGATTGGGGTTGTAGCATTTTATTTTCTCGCATAAATATTGAGGGGCGTTTCCTTGTGTGCATTTGTGAGTGAGACAGAGGGTCTTGAAAATAACACGATCCTTAACGGCTAGCCAGTGGAGGGTCCTGAGGGTCCAACAAATGTTGGATGGCAGGCCTTAAAATTTTCTGCAGACAGCGGTCTGTTGTCAGATTTTCTAATCGTGTGTACAAAAGTCCAAAGTACAAACACGCATGCTCGGAATCCATTCTCACCAAACACGACCTTAGCAGAAGGTGCCCAAAAGGTGGTGCTCAAGAGCAGAAAAAAACAGTGGCTCACTGAGCGCCTGAGCCGGGTGTCAGTCCAGGCACCTGGCAGATCCGACTTTGTCGCGATGACGCAGTGCCTGGACCGAATTCTGTGAAGTCAGCAGGGAGTGGACTTCAGCCCGCTCTCTGTTGAAAATGGGTCACAGGAGTACAAAACAAACTGCACTCCTGTGATCTACATGAGAAGTACAGCCAAACAAGCTTAAAAAAAAATATTCAAAGATAAAACAACAAGCGCAGAAGATTTAATAGATCAAAGGTTGAAAAAATTACTAAAGGTCCACTTTAAGGAATGAATGTTTTTGCTGAACAGGTTTATAGCCCAAATGTAAAAATCGCTCTGGTCCATAGAGATGAAGTGGAAAAAAACACAGTATACATATACACACACTTATCATTTATCATGATATCATTTATACATATTTTAATAGATAGCAGATCCAAAAAAGTCAAACATTATCTCCAAATCAACACAAGACAGAATCCATTGATTCATTTGGAGATAGGAAATATAACTGCCCGCCAGTAAAATCCCTAAAGGTAAAAACAACATCAACCTGTTTGGTGGAAGGCATGTTAAGGTGGACAACGGGAGGGTCTACAGTGGGTAGAGAACACATACATACATATCCCTTTTAAAGGAAAATCTTATTCTCAGGAGAGGAGTTCCTACGGATTGTGTCCAGTCCTTACAGAGGAAAGGTTTAAATCCCAGATGTAGAAGAAAGGTCTTTGCAGCTGAAGAATCTCTAAAAGACCATAGAACTAGATCAGAAGGCCAATCCTCTAAATGCAGTATAGTATATACTGCATTAATTCGATTAGAAACAAGTCACCTTGGGGTCTCCCTGGGCAGGTTTGAATCCTGCCGACTACACCACAAAAACAAAAAGAAGAAACAAGTCATCTGCAGGTTGCTCAAAAACAGTCTTTCCAGGAGCAAACTGTGAGTACTCCGAATCAGACATGGTAGTGGGGCCTCACAGATGACCTTCCAACACCTTGATTTCTTACCTACCCCCAACTTACGTCACTCACCATGCTTTAAATACGCTTTGCTTCTCCCAACCTTCCTGCATTCAAGGAAACAGGTGACACTTGTCACACATTTATATGACTCTCCAATAGATGGACAATCTCAAACTAACCTTTAATTCAATTTCATCCATGAGATATGACCACGGAAATGCATAGAATAAGCAATACAAGCCACCTAACAAGCTTCATCTAGCCAAGGATTCTCCATGCTGTAAAGATTATAAGAGGGAATGTATTCATACTTTTGCTTACATTATGCAATGTTATCTTATCTTGAGATTGAAAAAACATAATAAAAATTATTGGAGCAAGAAAGTCTTAAGGTTGGAACCATTTCTGATGCAAAGCAGCCTGTCTTCATGAAGTCGGTAGCAGTAAATAAAAAAAAAAAAAAAAAGGGGGGGGGTGGGGTCTTGGCTTCTCAAAGCAATTACACTTTTAGGGAGGCCAAATACTACTCACTTAAAGCGGAGGTTCTGCTGGGAAACGTTTTTTTTTTTTTAAGACTACTCTGCTGCTGTTCAAATACACAGTTCTTTACTTACTATTGCCGATCTTGCAGCCGCCACGATCGCGCTTTGGCAGTAAAGGATATTTTATAAAAACTTGTGATGGACATTGCCATCTTCATTGAGGGCACCTTGAAGCCCTCCTGTATTTCTTCCGGGATGCGGTGAATGCTGATCTCCCAGCATTCACCGCGTAATCCCGCGCATGCGCAGTGTTGACGGCGAGTCGCGCCGTCAACACTGCACAGTTGCCATCACAATGGCCGGCGGCGTCCTGAAAAGGACACGCCCCGCTGTGATGTAACACTAGTCCTCCTTTACCAGCACAGTACCTGCCCTCATCACATGACGCGCTTTGCGGGTCATGTGACCCGCTTCCTGCGTCACGTGACAGCACACCTAGCGCAAGACTACACGCGCAGAGAGATCAGTTGATGTGCTATGATTGGCCCACACGTCACTGCAACAGAAGAAAGCAAACAGCGCCCACAATGCACAGCGCCGTCGGGGAAAGTAGAGAAACGCCCACTCCCCGATGGGATGGAAACCCGGAAGCACATCAAAGTACAGGTAAGGGACCATTGAAAAAAAATGTTGACAACGCTATGATGCTTACATTGGATGGTGGTTAAGGATGCTGGAAAGTTGATTTGGAGGGTGAACCTCCGCTTTAAACCCACTGCTTCGAAAAATCATTTAGAGGAGGATGAAGCCAGATACCTTAAGGGTGATAACATCCACGGGAGTCATTCATTATTGCCTGCAGATTCTTGGAAAATCTATGTGTAATGGTCAGGGGTTAACACCGTTTACAATATTCCATTCCACCAACCCAAGACAGCTTATCCGACACTCCAACAATCCAGCAGACACGATCCATTAGAATTCCCCAGACAAACGAGACACACAGCTCTGTTTCTGGTTCCAAAACGAATGGATGCTTTAATGGTAAACTCTCAGCTTTTTATACAGTTAGAAAGCATGCTGCAGTAATCACAGGGACAATGAAACACTCCACCCAAAACATCACACAATGGGTGCTTAACGAGTCCCCCTCAATCCACATCACAGACAGACATTCTGGCACCGATCCACATGAACCAATTACTATAGCTGACATGGCAGACATGACGTTTAGCGTGTGTTAACTCACAACACATATTAGCATCAATGGAACTTTCACACAATACAGGGCTATTTAGCATAGCACAATGAAATATCTTAGGAGCCAGACTCAATTAACACCTCAACAGTCTATGTGTCCCCACATGAATGAGTCACTCTGCTATTGACCGGTTTTGGGCAGAATTAACCACCTGTAATATTCCAAGATATCCTGTAGTACATGAATTATCATTATTGTCCCATCTCATGTAATTCATGATATCATTTCTCAGTCATCCTATGCCCCTACTGGACATAGGATGACCCTAGACCCAAGAGTCAATATTGAAGCTGGCACAGGATTACCCCGCATCCTTCAAAAGTCTCTGGGTATCACGAGCCATTCCGTTACACTATGTATCTGGGCCGATCTTCAACTTGAAGGTGTTACAAAGTGTATGCACCACTTTATTCTGTCTGTGGAGTTGCATAAGAATTTGGCTCTACAAAGAAGAAGCATTGATGGATCCCCATGAGTCATTCATGGAGACCTCTTCATGTCTATGGCGTCCAATTGTAATCTGACAATTGAAATGTAATACTGCTATGGGAAAAACAATGTTTTGCCTATTCCCTGGCAAATGGGTTCAGTTTATAATGTGACCTAAATAAAAACACAAAACTATAGCTTCTCAGAACTTAATGAAGAGAAAAAATTAATAAAAAAAGCTATAACTCCCCCACAGCCAATTTTTGTTTTATAGTAGAAAGAAATTATCTGTCTTCAGTTGTTTGTATTTAATAATCCCTTTTCTTTAGTAGTAGAGGATTGTAAACTCAGTTCTTGCACAAGACAAGGATTTTAAAAATTGTCAAGTGTTGGCAATGAAGATCAACCTAGGAACAGCAGATTTCACCACAAGAAAACGAATGGTAGTGCATAATTAAAAGAGGTGACATATATTACTTTACTGTGCTAAATTATGAATATGTAATTAAAAGGTTAGCCAATCATAGGTTACCCTGCAACCTGCCTGAGGAACATATTGACATACTATAGAGTCTATAGTATGTCACTATAGTATAGATGACAAATAACCGCTACTTTGCTGCAACATTGACAATTCAAAAGCTTTGTAAACTGCACAAAGCAGAAGTGTGCCTCCGTATCATATCAGTTTGCATGGCAATGACACCGGCCTCTGGCTCACAAAGTGCTGGATTTAGATAGCATGCTTCTGCAGACAAGCTTTTTTCACAGACTTGCAGAAAACATTAACATGTTTGCGTCAGTTCCTTTTAAATTTTTTTACTTAAGTACTAAAAAAGCACATATACTCACCTATACTACAATGGTCCAAAAGGTCTCTCACCGGCATCTTCTCCCTGGCTTCATCCAGGTGCCAGTCTCTGGCCACCTTGATTGTTAGTCACAGGATGACACCTTTTCCACACAAAACACAGGAGTGTAGTCATCCTGACACACAGGGCATGTGCCAGAATGTAAACTGGTCAGGGATACCGCTTAAAGCCCTCCTAGTGCAGATCTTCTCTCTCCCCAGTACAGCTCTTCCCACAGTACACATCCCTCCGAGTACAGATTTCTTACCCCCCTCCCCCATACATATCTTCCCATCCCCAGTAGAGAACTCCCCTCCTTTATAATCCACTCTGCACGCCAGGCAGTTCAGGGTGAGTCTTCCTTCTTCTGGGTCATGTTACCTGGGACTAGGCAGAGCTAAGAAGAGTTCCACCCCCCCCCCTTGTTTTGAAATGCCTAGTTCACTCTCAGAACTTCCCGTCTCTGTAGGTTGACAACCAACAGCAGGGGCTGGTCAGCTGTCAGTGCTAGCTGCTGTAATGTGGACAGTTGGGGGGATGAGTTGGACCAGGGGTGGCCCATCCATTAAGGGAGCCTGGGCACCGCCTCTCCTATCCATGCATCTGGCCCCCCCATGCCGGATGCATAGATTCCAATGGGGGGTTTGAAGCACGTGATTAGATCCAGAGGCTCTAATAGGCTTCAAGATAGGGTGGGCTCAGGGCACAAAACACTGCAAACCAAGCCCACCCAGGTGTGTTACAATAGCAAAATATTCATTGTCAAACTGATCCTCCTCCTGGCCAATCAGGAAGCGGGTCCGGAGACCCCTCACCCGATTGGCTAAAAGGACAGGTGATCGCATTGGACACCTAGGAGGGAGGAGACGTCATGATGCAGAGGAGCAGAAGACCCTGATGGAAGCCACAAGCCGCCGTCCGTCCATAACTTAGATGGGTAAGTGAGTGGCTGGATGGCCGACCGACTGTCACCACCCGCGGGGAGAGGGGGGGGGGGGGTATGGTTTGGGGGAGTTGGTAAAGCTGCGCTAAAAATAGCGGTGCTATACCATCGGATTTGCCGTGGGATTCGGCCGATAGCGGTGCGGTATTAACCCCTGCTAGCGGCCGATAAAGGGTTAATACCGCCCGAAATGCGCCTCTGCAGAGGCGCATTGCGGACGGTATTGCCACGGTTTCCCATTGTTTTAAATGGGAAGGAGCGGTGAAGGAGCGGTATACATACAATCTCATTGCAGGAGATTTTTTTTTCTCTCCTGCCAGCGCATCGCCTCAGTGTGAAAGCCCTCCGGCTTTCACATTGAGGTTGCTGGGCAGGAGTTTTTCAGGCGGTATAGCAGCGCTATTTTTAGCGCTGTACCGCCTGAAAAACTCCTTAGTGTGAAAGGGGTCTTACTGTGGGGGGGGTGGGGGGTGGGACTGACAGGGAGTAGAGAGTGATCGCTGTTCCTGATCACTAGGTACAGCAGGTCTCTCTCTCTTCCCCTTTCAGAATGGGGATGTTTGTTTATATTGACAGATCCCTGTTCTGGCTCTCTGTGGAGTGATCGCGGGTGGCCGGCGGACATCGCGAGCACCTCCTATTACTCTTAAAAGCTGCCAGCTATGGCAATTAGCGCAGCCATGCCAACCTGCCGCAGTGCCAACCCTGCCGCAGTAGGACTACGTCAGCTGGTCGGCAAGTGGTTAAAGGTGGAAAAAGTTCTGAAATGTTTAATTTTTTTACATCACAGAAACCTGACATTTTAACAGGGGTGTGTAGACTTTATATCCACTGTATCTGTTCTAGCCAAGGCTCCCATTCAGCACTAGAGGCCGCCAGCTCCTAGATGTGATATTTGTAGGGCAGAGCACCAATGCAGCATCATTCATCATTCACAATCAGGGCTCAAGTCCTGTGGGAACGCGTGGGAACAGAGTCCCTGCACTTTTTTCACAGTAGGAACGCAGTTCCCTTTGCAGGATGAGAGCAGCCGAGCCGCCCGAGCCAATTCTTCACTAAGCGGCGATGCCCAGCTCGAGTCATTGTCAGGGGCAGGCGAACCTCAGTAATCCTTTGTTACTGGCCGCTTCCTGTATATGGATTCATCGGGTAGTGTGCGGGTATTCTGTCACTTCCTCGATGCCGCAATGTCTCCTGGGAGCTTTTGTCATTGTTCCCAGGAGTGGGGTGGGGGAGTGGATCTTGGGTGGGAGTTCCCACACTTTTTTCCCCAGGACTTGACCCCTGTTCACAATGATGTGCTTGCCATGAAACTAGCACTGCCTAAATGCAGTGCTAGAAGTTTCAGCTGTGACTGACAGTAGCTCACCAGGCAGCTTGCCTTTCACGTCTTTGGATCTAAATGAAAAATGTCATATAAAACACTGTATGTTAATAAAACCTAAACGACCTGCACAGGATGGTTATCTGGCATGTGCATCATGACAATTGCTATAGAAAAAACACCCTAATCCAGTTTTAATATCCAAAGCAAAAGCGGACGCCTGTGGCAGGGCCTACCTTGTGAAGAACTATCCAGGCGGTATCTGTGAGACTCTGCAGCTCCCTCCATACACAGCTGAAATCCTGCCAAAGACAAAAAAGAGAAATGTTGATTTTCTGGTACTCCGTCCCCTCCCTCTCTGTTCCCTACACCTGTTTTGAATAATTTTCATCAGAAAACAATGGATCCCATTTAATGCAAATTCTCAGCAATGCACCGAGTCCATAAATTCTTGCAGACATGGGATTTCACAGGTTTTTCTTTCCACGCCATCTCAGAAAGGCGGAATACTAAAAACGTGACACACACAAATGTCTGCAAACTGCTACCACCTCAGTGTGTTCTCTCGACGCTCGTCTGATCACTCTCTACACTGTCCTCTTCTTGGTTTTAAGACACAAAAAGTGAAGTGCAATCATCGCAAACAGACACAGAAAAATAAAACCCGTGGAGCTAAAATAAACCTGTAGTACATTGCAATTCGCCATTTACACCCAGTTGTGCAAGCACAGCAAAACCCCTACACTGTACAGAATATTATGTGGATTGCTAGAGCAATGTAGATACCAAAATGCACCATAGAACACTTTTATATTATACAATTATTATAATTTTTTTTTTAATACTTACCCTTTTCCAATGTCACATGCAGGCTACTTTTCTGCCCTGATCATCTGCAGTGGTGGCCTGTGCTTAACCACTTAAGACCCTGACCATTATGCAGGTAAAGGACCTGGCCCCTTTTTGCGATTCCGCACTGCGTCGCTTTAACTGACAATTGCACGGTCGTGCGACGTGGCTCCCAAATAAAATTGGCGTCCTTTTTTTCCCACAATTAGAGTTTTCTTTTGGTGGTATTTGATCACCTCTGTGGTTTTTATTTTTTGCGCTATAAACAGAAATAGAGCGACAATTTTGAAAAAAAATATTTATTTTTGCTATAATAAATATCCCCAAAAATATATAAAAAACATATTTTTTTCCTCAGTTTAGGCCGATACATGTTCTACTTTTTTTAAAAAAAATTTACCAAAAATATCGCAATAAAGCGTTTATTGATTGGTCTGCGCAAAAGTTATAGCGTTTACAAAATAGGGGATAGTTTTATAGCATTTTTATTAATATATTTTTTTTACTAGTAATAGGGGCGATCTGCAATTTTTTTTGTGACTGCGACATTATGGCGGACACATCGGACACTTTTGACACCATTGACATTTTCACAGCGAAAAGTGCTATAAAAATGCACTGATTACTGTGAAAATGGAGTGAAGGGGTTAACCACTAGGAGGCGCTAAGGGGTTAAGTGTGCTCCAAGGGAGTGATTCTTACTGTAGGGGGGCGTGGCTGTAGGTGTGATGTCACTGATCGTCGTTCCCTATAACAGGGAACAGACCAGGGCTCAAGTCCTGCGGGAACGCATGGGAACAGAGTTCCTGCCCTTTTTTTACAGCAGGAACTCAGTTCCCTTTGCAAGACTAGAGCAGTCGAGCCACCCGAGTCAATCCTTCACTAAGCGGTGATGCCCAGCTCGAGTCACTGTCAGGGGCAGGCGAACCTTAGTAATCCTTCATGTTACTGGCCGCTTTATGAACTTGCTTCTTTCTAAATCCCGCGATAACTCGCCTCCGCAATGTCTCCTGGGAACAATGACAAAAGCTCCCAGGAGACATTGCGGCATCAAGGAAGTGACGGAATACTCGCACACTACCCGATGAATCCATATACAGGAAGCAGCCAGTAACAAAGGATTACGAAGATACAGTGGATCGAAAAAAAAACATGCGGTTTAGTAATTATGCATACGAGCGTATCATTTTTTATTTTTTTTTGGTGGGGGAGTGGATCTTGGATGGGAGTTCCCACACTTTTTTTCCCAGGACTTGACCCCTGGAACAGACAGTGACACTGCAACAGAGAACAAAGGGCAACGTTCTTCAGCTCCTGTGACCTGTTCGCGGGACACCGGCGGCAATCGGGTCCGCAGGTGCGAGCGCGACCCACGGCTGGACACTTAAAGGGCAACGTACCTGTATGTGCCTGTGCCCAGCCGTGCCATTCTGCCAACGTATATCGGCAGAAAGCGGTCCCTAAGTGGTTAAAGTTGCAGTGATGCAAGGACATCAGCTCACTGCACCAATACCCTCTGAATTAAGGACACTGTTGTGATGCCCCTCTCAGGGGCAATATGTCATTTTTGGCAATTTGCTTCCAGGCATGAATGCCTGGACTACAGGCTGCTTGCATTCCGGGCATTCTTCCTTGGGACATAATGCTCTAAAATATAAATACCACTGTCCAGTTGCCGATAGAGCTTGACAGGTTGCTGGCAGGGTGGATGGATGATACATCTGTACTCTCGAGCCAATGCTAAATGCCAAGTGTGCCTGAAGCCTATTACCCTGTCTTCCTTCCGGGTTCACTAGCTTCAGACATTTGAATGGCCGAGGGCCGCGATGACTTCACTCCTGCACATGCGAGCAGGTGCCCCAGTCACGGCGCGCCACTATAAGTTCCACGGCATTCTGTTTGTCCTGAATGCAGAGCATCACTGCACATATGAGGGTTACATGATCAGCTATTGCTGATGTGAATATCTCCCAAACAGAAAGTAGATATTTTCCAGCACACCATGGATCGACACAAAGTAGCGTCCAAACGGGTAGTTTATTGCACAATCACAACATAAGAGTGCAATGTTTTGGAGTCACGCAGGACCCCTTCGTCAGGCATGTGATCATGCAATAAACTACCCATTTGGACGCTACTTTGTCCATGGTGTGCTGGCAAATATCTACTTTGTGACTTGAACCAGTATCCAGCAGAGAGCTTATGAAGGGAAGTCTGCGATGGGAATATGAAGTATATCTTCTAAACAGTCCACATTTAGGAAATATTCATTATACCTACAATTATGCCTGATTGTAAAACTACCTGAAGGTACATGTTCACCCAAGAGCATTTAGTACTGCTTTAAATATGTGCTCATGTGTTGTTTACATTGGGTTTTTGTTCATTAATTACACATAGAAAAGGGGAAAACTAGAAACAAATATTTTTCATGGTGCAAATAAACTAAACTAAAGCACACAAAAGATCTCCCTTTCACACCTATGTATAATGCTGCAACGTGTTGGCATGCCTCACTACAAGTGCAATTTTGTACTGAATAAAAATTTGATTGAAAATCTACTTATGTGGCTGCTTCAAATTGTATAACTTTTATAAAAACTTACATAAGCTCCAAAAGAATGTTATTGTGGGATAGAAGCCACGTCGCTGGTTCTAAATTTTTTGGAGAATTTGCCCAGGCCCAGAAAACCACCCATTATGACAAAAAGAAGTAAAAAACATTTATAAAAATGAAGAGGCTGTCTGGATGAAATCTAAACTTTTTCATAATCCAGTATGCAATAAACCACAAAGACTTGTAATGGTCTGTTTACTTCCTTCTTACATTCCAGCCTCACCAGTAAAATAGTTTTACAAAAAATAATCAAAACACCATGCTCAGCATAAATCACACAGTATATGACTTTTCCATGTGTTTTCATCAAGACAACTTCATGTTATTTTAATAGACGTTTCACGAGTTTGGAAGTAAGCTTTACAGAATTCTGTGCCACACAGAACTCCAATGCCGCGTACACACGATCGTTTTTCGGCATGAAAAAAAAAAAACTAGTTTTTCAGCATGTCCAAAAAACGAAGTTTTTCCAACTTCATCATTAAAAACGATGTTGCCCACACACCATCGTTTTTGAAAAATGATGAACAAAGTGCGGGGACGTACAACACGTAAGACGGCACTCTAAAGGGGAAGTTCTATTCGCCTTTGGGCTGCTTTTAGCAGATTTGCGCTTTTTTGTCTGTTACAGCGTGATGAATGTGCTTACTCCATTATGAATGGTAGGTAGTTTTACCAGAACAAGCTCTCCCATCTCATAACTTGCTTCTGGGCATGCGCGGGTTTAAAACGTCGTTTTTGCCCACACACGATCATTTTTAACAACACGAAAAACAACATTTTAAAAAACGACGTGAAAAAATGCAGCATGTTCGATTTTTTTTTTTTACGTTTTTCAAAAGCCGGAAAACGATGTGAAGCCCACACACGATCATTTTAAATGACTTTTTAAAAAACGTTGTTTTATTAATGCCGAAAAACCATCGTGTGTACGCGGCATTAAAAAGTGTAAAACAATGAAAGTACTACAGGCCAGACATGTATTCTTGGACATTTTAGTTCCACGTCCATGCTTGGGTAGTTTTTTTTAACTTGGCCAACATCTACACGTGGGGCTCATCCAGTAAAGAGAATGAGATTTTTGCAAAGAGAGCAACAGATGATTTTTGCAAAATAATGAAACATGTGTGGGATAACAAGGACCTAATTGTTATCACACAATGGTTAACTACTTTATAATAACTTTGCTGTCAGCAATGCTTGATATGGCCACAATGCTTGCAAACATTGGATACTGCTGGGCATATCTCACAAGGCTGGTGGCTAATGCACCTTTATCAAGCATCTTCAATCTCTGCCAAAAGGACCCGGAGAGTATTGCCTAGATTCACATACCTTGCCGCAACTTTGCGGCGGCGTAGCTTAAGGCATTTGGGCTACGCCGCCGTAAGTTAGCGAGGCAAGTACATGATTCACAATGTACTTGCCTGCTAAGTTACGGTGGCGTAGCCTAAAGCTGGCGGGCGTAAGCGCACCTAATTCAAATGTGTGTAAGGGGGCATGTTTTATGCTAATGCAGCTTGACCTTACGTTTTTGAAGTTTTGTTTTTAACTGCGCATGCGCTGGGCGCCTACATTTCACAGTGCGCATTGCGGCTAAGTACGCCACACGAGCCTATTGATTTCGAAGTGGACGTAAACTACGTAAATCCTGATTCAAGGACGACTTACGCAAACAACGTAAAAAACTTGAATTTCGACGCGGGAACGGCGGCCATACTTAACATTACTATTCCAACTAGGGCCTAGCTCTAACGTTACGCGGCCTATCTCTTACGTAAACGGCGTAAAAGTACTGCGTCAGCCGGGCGTACATTCGTGAATCGGCGCATCTACTAATTTACATATTCTACGCCGACCGCAATGGAAGCGCCACCTAGCGACCATCCAAAATATTGCAACCTAAGATAGGACGGTGCAAGCCGTCGTATCTTAGATATGTTTAAGTGTATCTCTGATTGAGAATACACTTAAACATAAGTCAGCGTAGATTCTGAGTTGGGTCGGCTTATCTACTGATAAGCCGGCCTAACTCTTACTGAATGTACCTATATGTTCCTTGCCTACTAAGTCAAGACTAGTCCAATTGGCTCCCTAATGTAACCTGGCCTCAGGTATTTAAAAAAAAAAAAAAAAAAATACATTCTTTTAGTGAATAGCCTCATCTAGAGTTGCGGATTTGAGGTTGCAATTAACAAATGTTTCATTGCAGCTACCCTAAAAAGGAACAGATATGCATCAATAGAATGACAAACCTGGTAAAAATGTTTGATTAATCGCCAATATGAATAAATATTTTTGCAAGGGGCCACAGTCTGGGGCTAAACCTACACACTTCCAGAAAAATAGAACAGCACTTTCTATAATTGACTTTATAGGAACAAGTACAACAATTTGTGTATCTTTTATCCTTTAAATCCTCAACTTGCATATTATTCAACAGAAGTCAACAAGGAGATGCAAAATGCAAGATGAACTACACAAAAGGTGATTGTCTTTGGGTTGATGTTATTGAAGAATCTAGTTCTTCGGAGCAAGTGACATCACTCTCCTTCAGAACAAACTTTTATTCACCATATGGGCAAGCTGCAAATAAGCACATCACTCCAGACGCCAATGTGAGCCATCAGCTCTGTTCTGGTACATAAAGCATGGATTGCGCTGAAGACAGATGGGTCTTTTTCCGATCACTCCTTCCTACATCTGCTCAGGGACTACTTATTCACGATTTGTTTAAGACAACATTATTGATACGTGTTCTGTCCATTGTAAGGCAAAGGCACCAATCCCTTTCCCCTCAGACTAAGAAAATTCTATTGATATTCAGAACAACATGGCTCAAACTATGCAATTTCAACAAGAGAGTTTAAACCTCTCACAGCCAAAGGAACGCAAAAAGAAAATCCTGCTAATGTTATGCGCCAAGCATCAAGTGTGCCAAAGTTTGAAAGTCATCTGAATTTGAGTTCTCTTTCCAAAGTTTTTATGGAGTACAGGGATGGTACAATCATAGCAGAAGAATATGTAGCGCCTGTGTACTTTTCAGTCAAATTTAGTGGGATGAGCGAGTTACTTGCTTTCATCCATATTGATTTATTTAAATTTGACTATTGCCAGCCCTGAACTGTTCCCTGGGTCATTCTGGGCTCCGGAGATGTAGTTCCATCTTTGGAGGACAGGTGGCGTCAGAGAGTTCCAGGCGGAGGTGCCCTTTTGCTCAGCAGACAATTGGGGGAGTGTTTCCCTCGCGGGGCATGCTGGGGGAGGGTATTTCTGTGGCAGATGCCGTATTCCGGGGTTCTTCGCGGGTTCCTGGTTCCAGGTGCAGCACCCACCTTTAGGGTGTGCGCACATCACGGGCCCCGGTGTTATGGCCTACCAGGCCGGGGCGCACGTGCTACGCGGAGTTCCTGACTCTGGGCCCTCATGGCCCGGAGCAACTGATGCTGCCAAGGGACCCCAGTGACTTACTGGGTCCTCCATCTCTATTGAGAGGATCCCAAGCGAGTTGTGCTGTTCGGTGGGGAGTCGGTCTGAGGAGAACCCAGAGGCAGGTGATCCAATAGGGCTTAGACCAGTGATGGCGAACCTTGGCACCCCAGATGTTTTGGAACTACACTTCCCATGATGCTCAGCTACTCTTCAGAGTGTATGAGCATCATGGGAAATGTAGTTCCAAAACATCTGGGGTGCCGAGGTTGGCCATCACTGGCTTAGACTATCCAACGGGGATCTGGGAGACCGGACACTGACAGGTTGTATGCTGCAAACTGTTAGTCGGTGGCCCCAAGCTATCAAGTCTACCTGAGGAGGATTCAGGCAAAACAGTGTTTACTGGGAGGAATCGCTCTATCATCCATGTTCACAAGTATTGGGCCTGTGGCAGAGGTCTCACTACAATAGTCCAAATCTTTCTAGAGCCAATTCGGTGGCAGAGACTTGTTCCTTCCCAGTGGTTCTGGCTGCCAGGCCTGTGAGAGGGACCTGTCCAGGGGCACTACACCCACTCTGGCTAGAGTGGCGACGAAGCAATAGAAATCATTGGAGACAGGACTGCTTCTTCTATCCATAGCATGAATCTGCAAAGTTCTCTCCTTTTCATCAACCTATTCTATCTACCTCGAGTTGACTGTTGGTCATGTTTGACCCAAAATAAAAGCCCAGAATACGTCAATCAATTGCTTGGACATTCCGTCATTGCTCTCATCGTAGCCATTACCCCTAGACACATCACAGAGGTAACAACTATGCTGATTCAAATCTAACCAGCGGCTCCTGAGGGGGTAGCGCTACAAATATATATTGCATTTGTAGGTTTAAAAATGTATAAACAGACACCACAGATTTTGCATGGAATAGTAAAAGAACATGGACTGCTGATGTCTTAAACAGCGCTCATAGCATCATGTACAATTACCAGCATAGTGATGAAAAACATCAACATCAGAGTGCATAGTAAACAATGAGGGATTGGGAGGAAGAGTAAAGTAAGAAAGAAACATGGGGAGGCAGCCATAGGTTTAAAAAAAATAAAGTAAGAGTGTAGGTCTGAACTACTTAATTAGATTTGTTTTATAATTTTGTACACCCAAATTGGTCACGGATCCATCATTTTCCTGGAAATGAGGAGGGGAGGGGGTGAATAGCCTCTTGGTAGTTTTTCCTGTTTAGTGACATTTCCAGAAGACTCTACTGAAGCAGAGAAGTGGTCTAAATAATATCTAGGGTTGATGAATGGAAAAGTCATAGGGAACAATGTTGTATGTAGAGGCCAAGGTATAGGGAAAAAGGCTATTAAAAGTAAAGTACATATTGGCAGGGCAACTCACAGGACACTAACACTGAGCAAGTCCGGCTTTCTGGTGTGTCCCTGCACCCTTTAAAGGAGAAGGAAGTTACCTCCGGGTAAGGCAGCTCAATGTATGCACTGTCATATGTCCCAACGTTGGAAGCTCATAGTTTTGAGTTCAGGACCACACTATGAAGAAAGTAGTTTCACACATATTTGCACATGTATGCAAAACCTCTGTTTTTGATGGAAATTGTTAGAACAGTTTGTTTTCTTTTTTTTTTGGTGGGGAATTCTTTATTTGTGTTGTACTGCTCCAAGAGAAGGATCCCTGGCTAGAGAAAGACTCAAAATCAGGTGTTCCGGGAAGTATTGACACCAAACAGTAACCTTATGTCCCCAAGCAATGCCAGGATAATGAACAAAAGCTCAGAGCAGGTGTATTGTCTCTACTTTGTTTTTTCAGGCTAAATTTTCAGGTTTGACTGGAATGCATCTTTAAATATTTCAGAAGCAAGCTTAAAGGAATAGTAATCATTGCAAAAGCAGTATTCCTGGGCTTCCAGCAAACAACCTCTACTCACATTATGGAGCCTCAGGACAGCATGCTCTGTTCAGAATAAATGAAGCAAAAAAATAAATAAAAAATCTTATTCCCATCTAGACCAAAACATTCAGTGCAGAATATGTCAAGGTGTATGTGTTATGTGGTCCATCTAGTTCTGCAGTCTGTCATCTAGGGAGATGACAACTATACAGCCAGTAAGAGTGCCGACAGAGAGATTTCATACTTCGGTCACTGGCAGTGTCTAAGGATTAAAAGTGGAATGTCCGTATCTTCACACTGCTCACCTGAGAATATATATTTTTTTTAATTCATAACTCTAAAGCCTCGTACACACGCTCGGTTTTCTCGGCAAGAACCAGCAAGAAAAACTGCTGGCAGAGCTTTCTTGCCGAGTATACCGAGCGTGTGTACGAGGCTTTCAGGTTTCTCGTCTGGAAATCTGCCCAAAATTTTACGAGAAAAATAGAGATCCTGCTCTCTATTTTCTCGCCGAGATTCTTGTCGGCCCGTTTCGCAACGAGAAACCCGATCGTCTGTATACTTACCCGTCACAGTGGAAACCCGCGCATGCTCGAAATGACTTTGACGCATGCACGGTAGCTTCCACGGCATAGGTAGGGTGAAGCAAGATGGTGGCAACGGCATCGAATGTGAAGAGCGCATGCTCATCATACGCGATGACGTCACCGCGTTCTTGCCTTTCAAAAGAACCGCAGTTCTTTTGAAATGAGTGTGTGTACACTCGGGCGGCAAGAGATTCTTGCCAAACGGCATTTTTTCCCCCATGTGTACGAGGCTTGAAGTAAAAAAATGGTTTACCCATATGTATTCCCTCCATTAGGGTTTAAAAAAAATAAATAAATAAATAAATAAATAAATAAAATAAATACCTGTAAAAACCACCCCTTCCTAAACAATTTCCTGGCTCCTTTCACTACTGTGCCAGTTGCAGAAATTCCCCTCATTACAGAGGGGAAAATAGTATTTGATCCCCTGCTGATTTTGTACGTTTGCCCACTAACAAAGAAATGACTGGTCCAGAATTTTAATGGTAGGTTTATTTTAACAGTGAGAGACACAGAACAACAACAAAAATACAGAAAAATGCATTTAAAAATTATAAATTGATTTTAAATGAGTGAAATAAGTATTTGACCACTTCGCAAAACATGACTTGGTACTTTGTGGCAAAACTCTTGTTCACAATCACAGAGGTTTCTTGTAGTTGGGCCCCCAGATTTGCACACATCTCAGGAGGGATTTTGTCCCACTCTTTGCAGATCCTCTCCAAGTCATTAAAGCGGTGGTTCCCCTAAAAATAAACTTTTGACATTGCATTTGCTACATTAATTACAATTAGAATCGGCTGGTTTTATTAAAAAAAATACCTACGTACGTAGCGTTTGCTATATTCGTTCCCACCGTCACTTCCGGGTACGAGGCTGGCAGTGGGCGTTCCTAATTGATGAACAGGCATCCGGCCGACGCATCCATCGCGTCACGAGATGCCGAAAGAAGCCGGTCGGTGCGGCTCTATACGGCGCATACGCACCGACGTTCGGCTTCTTTCGGCATCTCGTGATGCGATGGATGCGTCGGTCGGATGCCTGTCCATCAATTAGGAACGCCCACCGCCAGCATCGTACCCGGAAGTGGCGGTGGGAACGAATATAGCAAACGCTACGTACGGAGGTATTTTTTCAATAAAACCAGCCAATTCTAATTGTAATTAATGTAGCAAATGCAATGTCAAAAGTTTATTTTTTAGGGGAACCACCCCTTTAAGGTTTGACGTTTGGTAACTCGAACCTTCAGCTCCCTCCACATATTTTCAATGGGATTAAAGCGAATGTAAACCCACCACTCACCCAGTATTAACCAAGGGCACAGTATTATTGTTTATATACATGCAAGCCTCCTGCATGTTTCCCTACCTTGCAAATGTCACCCCCTTCAGCAGTAGGAGCCCCGTAAAAATCTGGAATTAGTGGGTGGGTCTCCTTAATGGAGCTGGGTGGGCGGAGTCACAAGACTCCCCAGCCACCTCTACACTCTCCTACTCTTTCTGCTGGCTCTGGGAGCCGATTTCACCATGAATATCCTCAGTCGCGCTGATCACGCCCCATGATGAGCAACATCCAGTCAAAACTCACGAAAGGCACCACATGACTTTGGCATGCCCAATCATGCTGAGATGCCGAGCAGCCAATCCTGGGAGAGCTGGAGAAGAAAGGGATGTAAAACTGGAATCGTAACACGCTCTCTGCTCTCATGCTCGTTCATGAGATAAAGAAATCAAATTTCAGTCACAGCAGTGGAGGATGTGACGACACAAACTTATCTGTGTGTCGTTTTTTATATTACTGAAAAAAAACACAAGAGGATTGCTCAGAGCTGGATTAACTCTTTGTGACAAGACTGACATCCTCTACTGTATCAGGGAGAAGTCTTAATTTAAAAAAAATCTGATTTAAATCCACTTTAAGGTCTGGAGACTAGCTAGGCTACTTCAGGACCTTATTGTGCTTCTTCTTAAGCCACTCCTTTGTTGCTTTGGCCATTTGTTTTGGGTCATTGTCATGCTGGAATACCCATCAACGACCCATTTTCAATGTCCTGGCTGAGAAAGGGAGTTCCTCATCCAAGATGGCCCCCTCCATCGTCCCTTTGATGTGGTGACATTGTCCTGTCCCCTTAGCAGGAAAAAAACAAAAACAAACCATAATGGTTTTCACCTCCATGTTTGATGGTGGGGATGGTGTTCTTGGGGTCATAGGCAGCATTCCTTCTCCTTCAAACACGGCGAGTTGAGCTGATGCCAAAGAGCTTGATTTTGGTCTCATTTGACCACAACACTTTCACCCAGTTCTCCTCTGAATCATTTAGATGTTCATTAGCAAACTTTAGATGTGCTTTCTTGATTAGAGGGACCTTGTGGGTGCTGCAGGATTTCAGTCCTTCATGGTGTGGTGTGTTATCAATTGTTTTCTTGGCGACTATAGTCCCAGCTGCCTTGAGATCCTTGACAAGATTCTCCTGTGTAGTTCTGGGCTGATTCCTCACCATTCTCACGATCACTGAAACTATACGGAGGTGAGATCTGGCAATGGAGCCCCAGACCAAGGGAGATTAAAAGTTATTTTGCGTTTCTTCCATTTGTTAATAATCACACCAACTGTTGTCACCCTCTCACCAAGCTGCTTGGTGATGGTCTTGTAGCCCATTCCAGCCTTGTGTAGGTCTACGATTTTGTCCCTGACATTCTTGGACAGCTCTTTGGTCTTGGCCATGATGGAGAGTCTGGAATCTGATTGATTGATGGATTCTGTGGACAGGTGTCTTCTATACAGGTAACAAGCAGAGTTTAGGAGCACTCCCTTTAAAGGGAGTGCTCCTAATCTCACATCGTTACCTGTATAGAAGACACCTGGGAGCCAGAAATATTGCTGATTGATAGGGGATCGAAGACTTATTTCACTCATTATGCCTTTGGCTTGCAGGTGTTAGTTTATTTATTTTTTCCCAAAGTGGTTTTACAACTACTTGAAGCAGGCAGTAGGTGCCACTCAACAGGACTTAAGCCTCGTACACACGACCAGTTTCCCCGGCAGGAAAACTGCCGGAAGAGCATTTGGCCGGGAACCCCCGGCTGTGTGTATGCTCCCTAGCAGTATTCCCATCAGGAAAACAGCCGGGAATCCCGACAGGAAAATAGAGAACGCTGCTCTCTATTTTCCTGTGTCCAGAGTGTTTCCTGTCGAGAAAACCAGTCGTCTGTATGCTTACCTGCAAGGTAGAAAAAATGTGCATGCTTGATAACACTTCAACGCATGCGCGGTAGCATACAATGATAGTGTGGGGTGTAGCAAGATAGCGACGACAGAATCGAATGTGACGAGACACCGGCTCGTCGTAGTCGATGTCACTGCGTTCTTGCCATTCAAAAGAACGGCAGGTTTTTGTGTGACCGTGTGTATACACGGCTTTTCAGGGCAAGCCTGCCAGGAATCCTGTCGGGAAAACCGAAGTTTCCCCCCCCCCTCACATTTATTAAAACTATGTTGGAAAATTCCTCCGATTGTAGGTCCCATTGAGGGCACCTATGGCCTGCGTCATATGCCAGGTACATTTTCCATGGATCACACCCAGGCCAATATCCCAATGAGCGGTGGCCCACATCTACACTATTTCTAAATATGATGATATTTGGAAATATCTGCGCAAGTGTTAAAAGTTTAGAACAATAAAATAAAAAGATTTAAAAAAATTAAGGACTTTGCATCAGAGAAATCCCCTCAAGCCCCAACAAAAGCAGCATCTGATTTTTATTTACATTTACAGAGTAAACGCACATTCCAGGAAGGAACGCAATTAGATTGCACATGCATGAAATCCATTAAGACAAAACAAAACTTACTATACCAAGTATTCACGTGATGGTTTCTGGGCTGGCAACAGATGCTGCTCAAGGCAGCCAGAGAGGCACAACGACATCACTTCTCAGCAATTTCTAACCCTAATCTCTGGATGGAAGAAGAGAAATGAGGACTGCTGCTATGTTTTACATAACATACCAAACTCTCAGAACACAGGATAAGGCAACAATTTCAGGACTTTTTTTGTAACAAGCAGCACTAATTTGCAAACTAAACTCTACAATTCAAGCATTGACAAATGTTTACAAAGACCCCGAAAGCAGATAAGAGAACTTGGTTCCATTACACTTCCCTTCTTTTCTTGCTACAAAACATCTGGCACAATTTACTCCCTTTCTTTTCATAAAAGGCAAACGTAATTCCAAACTTTCATGATAAATGTAAGGAGGGCAGCGTCGGTGTGAAATGAGCAGATGTAATCTCACATTGCTCTACAAGGACTACATATAGTTGGGGATGGTTCAGATCAACACAACTAACAAGTGAAAATTCCAGGGGAGGATAAAATCAGCAGAAAAGTATACTTTGCATTATATTAACAAGTGATTCCATTCCTATTGTGAGCTTTAGCAGCACCTTTACTGAACCCTGCAAAACTCTTCACAGCAGCTGCCAACAGGTTCCACTATGGAAGTTAAAGTGGTTGTACAACCACTTTCACCTACAGGTAAGCCTATATTAAGGCTTACCTGTAGGTGCTGGAAATATCTCATAAACCTACACGGTTTAGGAGATATATACAATGTCCCCGAACACTGTCGTCTTCGGCGCACACGCACTTTAGAAAGGGCACACTGTGCCGTTTCTAGAGGGGGTCATGCCATGATAGACGGCTCCTGCTCGCATGCGCTAGAGTGACGTCACGCGACTTCGTCCAGTCACAGAGCCGGAGTCCGTGAGCCCGGAAAGAAGAAGGCTGAAGATGGACGCTTCCAGCAAGCGGGGACATCGCAGGCTTTGGTTTCAGGCAAGTGACACATAATGGGCTATTATGCGATGCATAGTAGCCCATTATGCTTTAACTTTGCAGGAAAAAAAAGAGGAAGTAAAACCCATAAGGGTTTACTTCCTCTTTAAGTAGGGGAGGGATGATGTATTAAAAGGACTTGGTGTCCCAAACACAAAAGCACAAATTGGGGATAGGAGCCTTAGTTCATTAAAGTGCATGAGAAGGTAAATTTCCTTTAAAGCGGTGGTTCACCCTGCTGAACAACATTTCAGCATACAATTTGGCATCGTAGCGCGAGCTACAGTATGCCGGTCTTACATTTTTTATCCCCGTACTCACTGTTTAATCGTACCTAGACGATTCCGTCTGCCGCGGGGAATGGGCGTTCCTAGCAAGAGGGAGGGTGATTGACGGCCGACTCTGGCACGTCACGCTCCCCGAAGACAGCCGGAGTAGGTCTCTGCTCTTCACGGCGCCTGCGCACAGGCTATGCGCAGGCGCCGTGAAGAGCCAAGCCTATTTCGGCTATTTCCGGAGAAGCGTGGCGCGCCAGAGCCGGCCGTCAATCACTTTCCGTCTGGATTGGAACGCCCATTCCCCGTGGGCAGCCGGAATCGTCTAGGTAGGATTAAACAGTGAGTACGGGGATAAAAAATGTAAGACCGGCATACTGTAGCTCGCACTACGATGCCGAATTTCATGCTAGAATAAAAAAAAAAAAAATTTATTTTTTAATAGGGTGAACCGCCGCTTTAAGCTTTGGATGAAATCGAAAAGGTTAGATCCTCTGCCAAGTCTTAACTACTAGTTAAGGAAAGTGGAAAGATAGCTCTGGACCCATAATGTTATTGGCATGTAAATTATCTGGTTCCTAGGCATGTGGCTTCAACACCCAAGATGATCTCCGGTATCCTTGGCCTTTGGTATAATGTAACCAAAATAGAAATTGAAGCACACCAATGCTAAAAGTTCCAGATACAAACGTTATTCCAATAAAAGTTCGGGGAACAGTCCAAAGAGAAGCTACGCTTTGGATTGTCCACCTGACTTTCACGGGAATACAGTTGTATCTGGACCTTTCAGCAGTGGTGTGGTGCTTTCATTTACATTTTTGGTGACATTAACTTGGGGGATCAATATTGCAGTGGCAGTTATCCAATATGGCAATTCCCCTCACTTTGGGAGATTGCTTCTCATTTATTTCATTGTGTCCGTGACAGGAGGGTTAGTGCTAAACTCTTAAGGATTGGCATTTAGTTTTCTAAAGAAATATGGAGTTGATTTACTACAACTGGAGAGTACAAAATCTGGTGCAACTTTGCATAGAAACCATTCAGCTTCCAGGTTTTTTTTTTTTTGGTCAAAGCTTAAAAGAAAAAGCTGAAGTTAGAAGCTTATTGGCTACCATGCAGAGCTGCATCAGATTTTGCACTCTAATTGTAGTAAATCAACCCCTATGTACCTGTTTATCTGCAGCATTCTCTTCTCTACATCCATTCAAAGTCTAGAACCCAAAGCTTGTCTGAAAACAGAGGGCGATCGGCTGAAGTCACTCTGTAGAGCACAGTGAGGAGAGCACCGACAACCGATTGGGTGCCCACCCTCCTTCACATTAGTATACAGGAACAGAGCCAAGGCTGTCAACCAGCTGGAGCTCTGTCCCCCATCACCAAAAATTGTTTGAACACTGCCTGTCCTAAGAAAGGCTTAAAATGTTGGCCCTGGGCATCTCTACCATATGTTAATGAGAAAAAGAACTCAGCATCTACTAAAGCTTTTCTACCGGAATCCACTCAAACTAAACTTGTTCAGAAATGCCTTCAGTCAGCCATTAAAATGCTCCCGGGACTACTTTGGTCTGGCTTGGGCGCGCTTATAATGTAAGTTGCATCCAAGTCGGATTATCATCTTAACTGAGCCATGCGACTTGTGCTCCCAGATCCTGGCCCCCACCCCATGTGAATGAATATGGGGTACATTGTACCCCTACCCATTCACCAAAAATACCATGTTGAGGGTATGTGGCCTGGTATGGTGAAGGAAGGAGGGGAGGGTCTCTCGCTTGTCCCGTTCCCACCCCCCCCTTTCCTGACTTGCCGGGCTGCATGCTCGGATAAAGGTCAGGTATAAATATGGGAGGGCTACACCATTTCTTTTGTGATTGGGGTACCCCTTAAAATCCCTACCAGATCCAAAGGGTCTGGTATGGTATGGTCTTGGGGGGCGGGGGCTGCACTCCTTTTTCTATTTTTGCCGTGGGGTTCCCCCTTTGAGATCCATACCAGACTCAAAAATCGAACCCAGTTGCAGTCACATGGAAGTCGGACATGAAGTCGCAGGGCAAAGTTGGATCAGCAGTCGTGCAACTTCCGTGTCAGAATAGTGTGTGTGCCTGTTAAACTGGTGTCATGATCGATGTTCCAGATTTCCAGTTTCAAGGTGCCATTGAAAGTTATCACCTGCAAGTTCCAGGGTAAGACTTAACAGTTTACTGGGGAATGTTTATTTTATTGTGATCAATATGTTAATTGGTAAAACACAGAACATTTAATATTCCTTTAAATTTGGGCCATTCATAATTGCTGAACAAGTAAGCCATAAGTCAGTCTGCTGCAAAGTTTTCCTGTTTAACTGGAGTGGTCCCTTTCGTTACCGGAGGCAAACAAAGAATAACACCACTTTAGCTGGAGGCAAAACAACTCAGTGCCTGAAATGGAAGAGGAAAGACAAGGTCGACATGACACTTTGTTACCTGCTCTGCTGGTAGATAGAAGTTTAAGCACCATCATCTTGTGTGTGATATAAATCACTCAGTTCTTGGTGATAACCTTTCTTGTAAATAGCTGCAAAGGAGCAATCATGTATCTCTTCAGTGATAAGGTCTCTCCTGTTGTGTATGCAGAGATCAAAGTGATGCATTATCCTAGGCAATCAGTGGTTTACGCTGAGCCATTGAAAACTCGGCAGGCAATTTTCTTATAAACTTTACATGCCAGCTGAAAACTGAGTGATGGATCACTATCGAATTGACACCGACAGAGATGGACACATTTCAGTGTTTTACTCATACGATTCCTTCCTATTGCAAATCCAAAATGATTACTGGGAAAAAAAATAAAAAATAAAACCGTGCTTGGTTGACATGAAAACTGCAGCTGTCTGTTAGACAATAGTTAAGCCCCGACACAAACCGATACTAAAATGAATACACATGGAATGATTGTCATCTACACTTGGGTAGGGAGATGAAAGTATGTCTATGTGCACTTTATATGCTGTGCAGATACCCCACAACCAACAAACAGATATACCGTATTTATTGGCGTATACCGCGCACTTTTTTGCCCTGAAAATCAGGGCAACATCGTGGGTGCGCGGTATACGCCAATACCTGCTTTCCCGCGCCGAGTTTTGAATACTGCGCCGACATATACCGAGCGCAGTACACTCGGGTATAGTCGGGCAGTCTCGGCTCCTTCCGCGCTCACGTTCTGGACGTACAGGACGTCAGCGCGAGAGTTGCCAAACATTGCTGACAATACACGAGTGTACTGCGCTCTGTATATGTCGGCGCAGTATTCAAACTCGGCACGGGAAACGAGCGGGGAGGACGCGAGGACGCCGCAGAAGGACGCCGGACCCGACGAAGAGGACACTCGAAGCCGCAGAAGGACGCCGGACCCGACGAAGAGGACACCCGAAGCCGCAGAAGGACGCCGGACCCGACGAAGAGGACACCCGAAGCCGCAGACGAACGCCGGACCCGACGAAGCCGCTGATGGACGCCGCGCAAGACACCAAAACTAAGTACAAAAAAAAAAATTTTCCACAGGATTGGGGGCAACTTTAGTAGTGCGCGGTATACGCGGGAGCGCGTTATACCGCGATAAATACGGTAGGTAAACACGGATTCATTGGTGTTCTCTTAAAATTGTTAGCACAGAGAGAGAGAGAGAGAGACTGCTTACAGTTTAAAACATTATTGCTCAACCCAATCTAAAACCTAAAAAAAATATTTAAAACAAAGCCTATTAGGTATGTATGCATTAGCATTTTCCTTGGGAGTTGCCAAACACATAAAACATTGCAGTCTTCACTACTTTTACTATAGTCTTTAAATGGATTATATACGACTGCTATAATATTCATCACATCCCATTTATTTTACTTGTTATAGGCCTGCCGCCCACCCAAAACATAAAGCCAACCGAAAGGGAAAAAGAAAATGATTTCACCTTTAATGACATGAGTAAAATGTGTGGACAAAAATAAATAAAAGTAGTATGAAAAACTACTTCTGGAATAAGGAGAATCTCAGATCGCCATTGCCGATGACATTTTTTTTTGTGCTGCAACACTTCAAAAAACAACCCAATGACCAGAAGTAAGGTTTTAAAAGTGACAACATTGACAGCTTTTATTGGCCCATTTAGAAAATGAGACCATTCCCTCAGAAGCCTTTATCCAGGATTGTCAGCATATTTGAGAACACATCACGTGGCCAATCAGAGAATAAAGTTATTGATTGCAGCGGTTACCAGGACCTGGTTAATTCTTTCTGAACATTCCATGCTCCAACAGTATAACAAATAAATAAAAGGGGGACAGGAGTTAATTGCGCTAATCATTGGGCATAGTTGGAGAGGTTCTGCGCCTTCTAACTTCATATGCTGCACACATGTCACAGTCCTTGTACTTGACAACATTTTCCTAAATTTCTGTACCACAAGTGACAGTCTCACACAGTCTGATAACAAAGGATAATTTTTTTAAAACTAAACTCCAATATTGTGTATGCAAAAAGGCATATACAATGTATACAGAAAGGTAACACTTTGTCTGATCCTATTTAAAGAAGAGCTTCATGGTCACAAGATATCTGAATACAGTAAATCCTTGGTTTGAGAGTAACTTGGTTTGAGAGCGTTTTGCAAGACAAGCAACATTTTTAAAGCGGAGCTCCACCCTAAAGTGAAACTCCCGCTGATCGGAACCCTCCCCCCCTCCGGTGTCACATTTGACACCTTTCAGGGGGGAGGGGGGTGCAGATACCTGTCTAAAGACAGGTATTTGCACCCACTTCCGGCCACAACAGTCTCGGGCAAACTGCGGGCATGACGTCACCTCCCGTCCCCCCCCGTTGTGTTCTGGGAACACTCGGCTCCCAGTACACAGCGAGAGCCAAATCGGCAGGCGTATCGCGACTTGCGCATGCGCCGTAGGGAACCGGGCAGTGAAGCCAGAGCGCTTCACTTCCTGGTTCCCTCACCGAGGATGGCGGGGGGGCAGCAGAGTGACGAGCGATCGCTCGTCCTCTGCTGCGGACGGCGCTGGACTCCAGGACAGGTAAGTGTCCTAATATTAAAAGTCACCAGCTGCAGTATTTGTAGCTGCTGGTTTTTAATATTTTTTTTTCAGCGGACATCTGCTTTAAATACATTTCGACTTGACATACAAGTAGCGTCATGTCACAACCAAGTGTAAAAAAGGGAAGAGAGGCACCTCTAAGTGTAGCAATATGGTTACATTTAATGATGGCACATAAACTGGAGGATCCATTTATAAACGGTTGTGGAACAAATCATTTGAGTTTCCATAATTTCTTATGGGGAAATTTGCTTTGATATACAAGTGGTTTGGATTACAAGCATGTTTCTCGAACAAATTATGCTCGCAATCCAAGGTTTTACTGTACTTATCCCCATTTACTCATAACCAGGTCAATCACATGACTTCTGCAGGGGTCAAAACACAGCAGGATTCTCTACTGGACCACGTTTGTCATATTGAAATGGTTATTGAAATCCTTCCTGTGACAAACTCCAATTTTCTGTACTAGAAAAGGAACAGCAGGGCACCAAGGTCAGCAACAAATAAAAACACACTATTAAAATAAGCAGCACGCTTAGGCCTCATTAACACGAGGCGGATCTGTTTCAGTGGAGTCCGTCAGCTCAGCAGGAGAACTCGGTTGATCTCCACTGAGCTGGCGGATGACAGGTCCGTCTCTGCTCACTGAGCGGGAAGGGGCCTGTCAGAGTGCCACCAATTTAGCATGTCTGTTTTCATCAGATCTCAGCCGATCCGATATGCCAAAATGCATGGAGAACGTATCGCCATACGTCCGTCTTGAGCGGATCGGATGGCAGACGGGTTTCAGCGGACATCTGCCTGCCCATTAGGAGTCAATGGACAGGATTCAATGGATGAAAAATGGACAGGCCGATCCGAGCGAGCTTGCTGTGTGAAAGGGGCCTTACATTGAAGTTACCATGAAACAACATGGATAGGGAACACCTGAGACCAAGCAGATGTAATCACTGTGAGGCTGTAGGCATCACTGAGCAAACAGAGACCAAGGATGACAGGGAGCCAGCCAAATCAAAGTACAGATATTAGTGGCAGCATTCTAGGCTGCACATGGAGATGACCGCTGTCAAAATTCCTGGTGGATGTCGAGAATGGGGGTGTGCATGACACTTTTCCAGGGACGTTGCCCTCTTTTTCAAATGCATGGACAGTGAAGGTGAGTGATGGGCTTTTAAAGCCAAAATGGCAAGAAGGAGAGGCATATGGAACGGGAAGGAGGGACAGGGCAGCCATCACAAAATAGCTGGGGACTACATAGTAACAACTAGCAACTGTTGAGAAAAAAAACACGATCAGTTTGTAATGTACAATATATTACAATGGTCAAAAGTTTGTAAGAAGTAGCCAGTAACTTGCTGGCAACCAAGTGTAAATCACTGTTTTTGGTGTCCGTGGGCGAGTCCCCTAGAGGGAGAATAGTTCCCAATTCATTACTGTCAGTGGGGAAATGGCCCCAGTGGGGGGGAACAGCCATCGAAGTTACGGGTGTCAGTGGAAGATAGGCCCCTAGTGAGAGGACAGACCTCCAAATCATTGGTTACAGTGGAATTGTGGCTCACAGGGGACAATAGTCCCTTAATTCATCGGTGTCAGTGGTATAGTGGCCCCCAGGGGAGAAAAGCCCCATAATTTGTTGGTGTCAATGAAATAGTGGTCCCAGGGGACAACAAATCATTGGTGTCAGCAGAATAGTGGACTCCAGGAGAGAAAGCAGATTAACCGGCATGCTGTTTGTCCGTGCTTCTTCTAATGATGCCTTTCTGTATGCAGGTGCTTCAGTTTGCACAGCGCTTTACAACATAGTAGGGAGAGTCAAGTAATACAAAAAAAGGTAATAACCGTGGGGGATGATCTGGTGGAGAAAATAAAAGCACAGTTGTTAGGTGAAGGCAAAATGGGCTTCTCTGAAGAGATGGGTTTTCAGGAATTGTCTAAAAGAAAGCAGGGTAGGAGATAGTTGCACAGATTGAGATAGGAAGTTCCATAGGATAGGAGAGGCTCAGGAAAAGTCCTGGAGGCGAGCATTTGAGGAGGGGACGAAGGAACTAGGATAGAGAGCAGGAGGTCTTGGGAGGAACAAATGGAACGAGTAGGTTGGTATTTTGAGACTAGGTTAGTGATGTAGCTGGATGGCTTTGTAAGTTATTGTTAGAATTTTGAAATTAATTTGTTGGGTGAGTGGAAGCCAGTGGAAAGGATTGACAGAGTAGCAGCAGAAACTGAGCAGTTGGTAAGGTGGATGAGCCTGACAGTAGCATTCATGATGGACTGAAAGGGGGGATAGCTTATGTAATAGTAATCCCATGAGGAGGTAGTTGCAGTAATGGAGGCGAGAGATGACCAGGGAGCGAACTAGGAGCTTTGTGGTGTCATTGGTTAGGGAGGGGTGTATTTTGGAGATGTTGCAGAGGTTAAGGCGGCAAGATTTGGAAAGTGTTAGGACATGTGGCTGAAAGGATAGTTCAGAGTGCAGGGTTACACCTAGAACCTTGGCATGCGGGGGACGGGCTAATAGTAGTGCTATTGATCTTGACATAGAAATCAGGGGAGGGGGACATGTGGGGGGACGGACGGACCATGAGCTCAGTTTTGGATAGATTGAGTTTGAGGAAGTGGTGTGACACCCAGGCTGATGCATCTTGTTTGTGGTGCAGCAGGTGGGGACCCATCTTAGGAGCCTCCAGTGGCTGGTATGAGCCTGGTGTGGTGGCAGTAGCTGGCAGAGCAGACCTGAAGCTGTGGCCTGGCAGGAGGCCAGACGGTTGAGAACCACTGATCTATAGCACTACAACAACCTATAACCAATATTACAACCTTATATAAAACAACTTCTGCAACCTGTCATGACTAAGAATGTACAGGGTTGACTAAAATAAAATGAAAATACAAATCCATATATAAATAAAGGGGAACATAAAGAAATGTGCCAACAATGTAACTGACAGATGATTTACAGAGTACATAATACACAGAAAGAAAAACAAAGCTTTGCTGTACACAAATCGTAACCAATAGAAATCACAGAAAAAACAAGCAAGAAACTAAATGCTGCAGACAGGTTAACTGTAAAAAGTCCACCAACCTCTCTTTAAAAGTTGTAGCATAAATCAGGAGGGTGCCAACAACCACCCCACAGTCCCCTGACCCCTTGCTTTAGTGCTTTTTAAATCCCCGGCTTTCGCTCCGTCTAATTTGCTGCTGAAAGGGAATACAGAGTGCAGTCCATGACGAAGCAATGTTGTGAAAAGAGGACCGGCTGCAACGTTTACTCAACACAGAGTGAAACGTGAGACTGCTACACTTTTTTTCTGCAGCCTCTGAAACAAGTTGTTGTGGCTGCCTGGCCAATTCTGACAGAAATAAACCAGAGTTGCAAGTTCTGTCATCCTGCCCTAAGTATATCCCTTGCAGGACTCTGAAAGGGCCAGTGCTCATGATCTAAAAAGATCACACAATCCTTTTGTTCTAGAACACCAAGGTAAACAAAGGATATAAACATGGCCAATAATCATAATTTCACAGTCAAAGCCTTAATTATAGGGCAGCTTAAAGCCCCTTTCACACGGGCGTACCGATTAGGTCTGCCTGTCAGGTTTTCAGGCAAACGCGATCGGACCACCCATTGCCCTCTATGGAGCAGCAGACATCAACAGACATATGTCCATTGTGACCCTCAGACAACTGATCCAATCCGGTTAGCTAAAAGCAGACGGATGATGGATCCGATTCCCATCTTTCCGGCGGATCGGATCATATGACAGAATGATGGAAACAGACAGGTGGTCTGTTTTCATCCGACCGCCCATAGAGGAAAGCGGGCTGTGTCCGAGTCTGCTGTGCTTCAGCACAGCAGACACGGACCTGTCATCCACCTGCTCAAGGGGATCAGCAAAGAGATCCCCCGCTGAGCAGGCAGATCTACTGGGGATTCCGCCAGTGTGAAAGGGGCCTAAACCTTAAAAGATGATTTCCAGATATGTATATATGTTTTACATAGTTGCATTGGTCGAGCTTTGATCAATGTAACTGTATTTAGACCATACCTCTGGAAACCCTCTAGAAGCTGAAAATCACTGTAGTAGGCACCAGTACTAGCATCTTTTGTAGGTCCTGTTCTGAGTGGCTGCTCTGCTGCTTACTGAACGCAGGACGTTCGTATTGGATGCAAAGTGAGGCAGAGATCATGACATCACCTCCTCCCCTCCAGTGACAGTACATGCCCCTGAAGTGAGGGAATCCCTGGTTGTCACTATAAAACTAGTGTCCCCACTGGAAAATTTCCCCGGTATTACGATTCTGGTGACAACTCAAAAACTTAGGATCTTTCACTCTGCGATAACCATAAATAAATGCAATACTTTTTTACCTACAGTCAGTGTCAGGACAAGGTCACCTAGAGCCCAGGGCCAATAAAAGCCCCTCCTCCCAAAAAAAGAAATTGCGCTAACCTGCATGCTGAATTCAAATGCTCTCATTCCACCTACCCCTCAAATTTCCCTCCAAGTACAAATCCTTCTCCCCCCCCCACTCCAATTCCCCATCTCAGCATCAATTCTTCTCCCCCAATCCCTATCCTAGCACAAATTCCCCACATCCTAAAAATCTCCCCCAAGTTTCCCATCCTAGAACAATTCTTACCTCCTGCCACCCCCCCAATCTCCTTGTGGTGCCCCTGAACCTCACAGTGCCCAGGGCAGCCGCCCCTCCCGCCCACCCCTTTTCCAGGCCCTGCCTACAGTGCTCTACACAAAGTATTCTTTCTATAAGAATATAGTTCTACTTTAAAAGGCTTGCCATATATTCTTTGTTGAAAGAAAGAAAATTGCTTGATTCCACCAGTACCACACTGTCAGTGTTGATGGGAGAATCCCTCCTGCAGAGGTATTTTATTCTGATAGGGGGAGGTTTCCCAGCCGTCAGAATACAATGATTGTGGACAGCAGTGATCGAATAAAAAAATATGACAGGCTGGTTGTACTGAAGTAGGTCGATAGATCAACTTCAGTACAACCAGCCTGCCCTTACATGGATCGAAATCTGGTCAGTTCCTAAACCAGCTGAATTTGTATCCGTTGATGGCTGGTTTAGAGGACAATATAGACCCTGCCCCCTTCCCCTTGAGCATCCGTTAAGGTTGTTAATTATCAACAGTTTGCTAGGGATGGCCATACATGGGACATTTTCAGTAGAATTTATGAAATTATGCCAAACCAACTGATGATCCCAACATTCCCGGCACAAAACCTATCACTAAATGACCAACAAGAGAGAAGTATTGGTCAAAATGTAAAGGTTTTCAAGAAATGTTTCAAATAAAATAGTTCTTTATTGCAGTCTAATATTTTTTACTTTTCCAAACGTGCAAATGATCAGAAACAATGACCAACTCTCTCACGCACAGAACTCTCTCAGGCTCAGGAGATAAGAAGGGAAGAACGAAGCTAAACGTTTACAGGAAAAGTCAATATGTGTATACAACTATAGTTGCCTATATTCCTGAATCTACTAATCATTTTAACATGTTGACTTCTGCTCATGTATTTTTCATTGTGTGCTTAGTTTTACTCAGCTTTGTGACACGTTTACATTACAACCAGGGTTGGACAATTCTGATCACCCTCCATGCAAAAGTATCCAACAACATTAAAGGGTAACATTTGTTGGGAGAAAAAAAAAATCCCCTCTGGGTGTTCAATTGCAACAATTTACATTGCAAGGATATTAAACTTTTTTGCAGATTCCTAACCTTATGTTATTATTGCAGGGTCTGCATCCCTTTAGACCTAGGTGTGCTCAGCCTATTGCATTAGGGTGTGCACTCCAAAGCTCAAACACACATGAACGCCACCTGCTGTCACAGGGAGAAGGCTCTGATGGTGGGAGAAAGTTGATTGGGAGCATATTACGTTACATCCCAAGTATAGATGTAATGTGTTCCTACAGTTGAACCTAGCTTTTATGGTAGGGTGACCAGACATCCCCGGTTTCAGGGGACAGTCCCCTGATTGAGGACACTGTCCCCGGACCAAGTCTGTCCCTGGTTTTGTCCCCAGATTGGATTTAATAGGGGGCAGGGGCAATTTTAAAGAAAGTCAGTGCAGAATTAAAATAAAAAAATTAGAATTACACCCCCCCGCTCCGCCGTACCTACTAGCATAGGGGGGTTGTATTTTTCCCCCATTATCTGTGCCCCTTTCTGATGATCATGTGCTGGTCAGAGCGGAGGGAATATTTCTTCAGTTTCGGGCGCATGCCCATTCAGCTTCGCTCGCATGTTCTTCTGCCTTGGCTCAAATCCTGGCCAGCCACCTGCCTATCTCCTTGCCTTCCCTGGCAGAGTGATAGCCGGGACCCAAAGAGTAAGACTTGAGAGGCTGTGAGGCGGCGGCGACGGGCAGAGAGTTGCTGATTGTTGCCATTACTAGTAAACAAAAAATATGTCCCCGGATTTCATTTAAAAAATCTGGTCACCTTACTTTATGGGGGCATTTACACTGGCCACTGGAACCCCAACCACCCACCTGGTGCCACCCCTGGATAATGCTAATGCGCATGGGGTGATTAGGGTCTGCCAGGCACAGGGCCGGCCTTTAGGGTGTGCGAGCTGTGCGGCCGCACAGGGCGCCATGGGCAACAGGGGCGCTGCGCGGCCATCCAGAGGCGTACTAGGGGGGTTTGGGGGCGTACCACACACTGGGGGGGTGTCAGACCGGCAACGGGGGGGCTACTCTGAATGGGAGGGGATCTGCATTGAAGGGGTGGATACACTGAATTAGGGTCTGCACTGAAGGGGGTCTGTGTAACATGCAGGGGGTCCAGAGGTGCAGGGTTCTGTGTAAAGTAAAGGGGTCCAGTGATGAAGGGTGCTGTGTAATGTAAAGGGGTCCAGTGATGCAGGGTGCTGTGTAATGTAAAGGGGTCCAGTGATGTAGGGTGCTGTGTAATGTAAAGGGGTCCAGTAATGCAGGGTGCTTTGTAATGTAAAGGATCCAAGGGTGCAGGGTGCCGTGTAATGTAAAGGGGTCCAGTGATGCAGGGTGCTGTGTAATGTAAAGGGGTCCAGTGATGCAGGGTGCTGTGTAATGTAAAGGGGTCCAGTGATGCAGGGTGCTGTGTAATGTAAAGTAGTTAGCTTGCACAGGGCGCCTGAACACCTAAGGCCGGCCCTGCCCAGGCACACCCTGTGCGCACGCCTATGCCTTTAGATGCGATCACCAAAACTGATCACCAAGACTTCTGGGAAAATCAGTGAGCCAATCACACAAGCAGGAAATAATGTTTCTATGGGGGGGGGGGGGGGTTCTGTATACAGAACGCCTCCAGATTGTATTAACAGAAAATTACAATGCTGCAGAATAAAAAAGGAAAGGTAATTATTTTTTTTATTTTTTTTACGTAATGTACTTTTTTCTTAAAGGAAGTTCGACAATGCCTTAACTTTGCTGAAATTCGACCTAGTCGAACCCAAAAACAACGTACCTTACACCCCCCACTACTAGGATTCTACAAATATTTAGAATATCAAATCAGCAAAATGCTATTCTGATAGCGGTCATTAACCACTTGCTTACTGGGCACATATACCCCCCCCCCCCCCTCTTGCCCAGGTGAAATTTAAGCTTCCGGCACTGCGTCGCTTTAACTGACAATTGCGCAGTCGTGCGACAGGGCTCCCAAACTAAATTTACGTCCTTTTTTCCCCACAAATAGAGCTTTCTTTTGCTGGTATTTGATCACCTCTGCTGTTTTTATTTTTTGCGCTATAAACAAATAAAGAGCGACAATTTTGAAAAAAATAAAATATTTTTTACTTGTTGCCATAATAAATAGCCCAATTTAAAAAAAAAAAAAAAAAACATTTAGGCCGATATGTATTCTTCTACTGGTTTGTGCAGAAGTTCTAGCGCCTACAAAATAGGGGACAGAATTATTTTTGTTATTATTATATTTTTTACTAGTAATGGCGGCGAACTGCGATTTTTATTGGGACTGCAACATTATGGCGGACACATCGGACACTTTTGACACAGTTTTGGCACCTTTTACATTTATACTGCGATCAGTGCTATAAATATGCACCAATTACTGTATAAATGTGACTGGCAGGGAAGGGGTTAACACTAGGGGGCAAGGAAGGGGTTAAATGTGGTTAATAAAAATAGAACTATTGGTAACTTTTTAAGTCTGCATGCCTGAATTTAATACATGTGACAAGATGTAGCAACAGTATAATTTACCATAAATGCTTTTATCGTTAAACAGTTCATGCTCTTTGGAGGTACGGAGTACGTAAAAGGCCAAGTTCACCTTTCAGTGAAAAATAATAAAATGCAGATATTTTTGAAGAATTTATTTTTTTACAAAGCATTGCCCCTGTGATCAGTGAGAAGCTCCTGCACACTCTCTCTCCGTCTTGCTTTCTGGTTGTACCTCTTTAGTGCTTGAGAGCTGGAGGGAGCGTGAATGACTTGAGTGTGCTGATCAGCATGTTTGCAGTCCATTGAAACAAGTTTGTCTTGTAGATTATTCATTCACAGATCCCTGTCAGTCACGGCTGTCTGCTCTTCTCACTGGAGCGCTGAGCTGTGGAGGGGTCAGGATCAGCTAGCTCAGGCTCTCAAAGGCTGAGCCAGGTGTCGGTCCAGGCTCCTGGTTGGATCCCAACCATATGGTCGTGATCTTTCCCCAACCTGGACCGGTTGGGGAAACCTGGACCGGCTCTGTGATGTCAGCCAACAGCTGGCTTCAGCCCACTGTCAGCTGAAAGCGTGTCACGAGAGTGCACAACAGACTGCACTCCTTTGATCAACAGGAGGAGAAGTACAGCCAAATGAGCTGCGCTTCTCAAGGTGTTTACCCATTTGCCGACCAGCTGCCATCATTATACTGCAGCAGGTCGGCTCGTTCCCCCAAATCACCATAGGTATACATCAGTTCTTTTAGGAGCCATAGTAGGCACGGGCCTGCAATATCCGCCTGCCCCCGCGGATCTGTATTATGCATATATGTAAACAGACAGATCCCCGTTCTGGCAGGGCAGGGGAGAAGATGGAGAGAGAGAGAGAGAGAGAGAGAGAGAGAGAGAGAGACACACACACACACACACACACACACACACACACACACACACTCTAGTGATTAGGAACAGCGATCTCTCTCCTCCAGTCAGTCCCATCCTCCACATCCCAGGGAACAAATCTAACCCCTTGATCGCCCCCCCTAGTGTTAACCACTTCCCTGCCAGTGACATTTACACAGTAATCCGTGCATTTTTATAGGACAGGTCGCTGTATAAATGTCAATGGCACCAAAAATAGTGTCAAGTGTCAGATTTTTCTGCTGTAAGGTTGCAGCCCTGCTAAAAAAAAAAAAAAAAAAAAATCACAGACATTACTAGTAAAAAAAAACTAATAAGACACTATAACTTTTGCGCAAACTACCGTGTTTCCCCGAAAATAAGCCCGGGTCTTATATTAATTTTGGCAATCAAAAACACAGTAGGGATTATTTTCGGGGTAGGGCTTACCATTTCACGTGCTGTCTTCTTGCCCCCTCTCCCTGCCTGTCTTCTTGTCCCCTCTCCCCAGTGTGAAGTGAATCAAACACAGTTGTAAACTCCAAGAATCCTTTCTATTACAGTAGAATATCTTGAAAAAGGTGTGTGTTTCTGTGTCACATACCTTCTCACAGCGCCACTCGGCGCTTCCATAGACGGCTGGAGCTCTCTCCCACGATCCAAGCATTGCAGAGGGAGGGGGGGCAGACATCCCCCACCGACAGGCAGGAAAATAAAACATTAGCTAAGCGCCCCTCGGCGCCTTTCATAGCCCGCTGCGATCCAGCTTTGTAGAGAGAGGGGAGCCCGGGATCCCTGTTGACAAGCAGGAGAAGAAAACATCTTCTGAGTGCCCCTCGGCGCTTCCATAGCCCGCCGCGAACCAGCATTGTAGAGAGAAGGGGCGGAGATCCCCCCCCCCGCTGACAAGCAGGAGAAGGAGATCAGCCGAGTGCTCCTCTGCACTTTCATAGCCTGCGGCGATCTGAGAATTGCAGAGGGAGGGAGGGCCCTCCTTGAAAAATTGGGGTAGGTCTTATTTTCGGGGTAGGTCTTACTTTCGGGGAAACACGGTATGTTAAAAAATAAGCATATATTGATTACCGTGTTTCCCCGAAAGTAAGACCTACCCCGAAAATAAGACCTACCCCAATTTTTCAAGGAGGGCTGCAATATAAGCCCTACCCCGAAAATAAGCCCTAGCGTGTGTGTTTCTGTAATCTAATCTGTAGTCAAATACCTTCGGTATACAGTGACACTCTGCATTCAGCTTATCTCCTCCTCTTCCCCTTCCTGTCAGCAGGGGATCTCGCCCTCCCTCCCTCTGCAATTCTCGGATCGCAGCAGGCTATGAAAGTGCAGAGGAGCACTCAGCTGATCTCCTTCTCCTGCTTGTCAGCAGGGGGGGGATCTCCGCCCCTTCTCTCTACAATGCTGGTTCGCGGCGGGCTATGGAAGCGCCGAGGGGCACTCAGAAGATGTTTTCTTCTCCTGCTTGTCAACAGGGATTCCGGGCTCCCCTCTCTCTGCAAAGCTGGATCGCAGCGGGCTATGGAAGGCGCCGAGGGGCGCTTAGCTAATGTTTTATTTTCCTGCCTGTCGGTGGGGGATGTCTGCCCCCCCCTCCCTCTGCAATGCTTGGATCGTGGGAGAGAGCTCCAGCCGTCTATGGAAGCGCCGAGTGGCGCTGTGAGAAGGTATGTGACACAGAAACACACCTTTTTCAAGATATTCTACTGTAATAGAAAGGATTCTTGGAGTTTACAACTGTGTTTGATTCACTTCACACTGGGGAGAGGGGACAAGAAGACAGGCAGGGAGAGGGGGCAAGAAGACAGCACGTGAAATGGTAAGCCCTACCCCGAAAATAATCCCTACTGTGTTTTTGATTGCCAAAATTAATATAAGACCCGGGCTTATTTTCGGGGAAACACGGTATGTAGAATAAATATTGACCTTTTGGGGGGGTATTTATTATAGCAAAAAAGTAATTTTTCTTTATAAATAAAAATGCAGAGTTGATCATATACCACCATAAGAAAGCTTTATTTTTTGGGGGGGGGGGGGATGTCAATATTGTTTGGGTACAGCATCGCATGACCGCGCAATTGTCAGTTATAGCAATGCTGTGCCGTATCGCAAAAAATGGCCTGGTCATTAAGGGGGGAAAAAATCCGGTCTATTAGCTGGATTCAGGTAGGCGGGCGCATCGTTGCGGCGGCGTAGCGTATTTACACTACGCCGCCGTAAGTTAGCAAGGCAAGTACTGTATTCACAAACTACTTGCCTGCTAAGTTACGGCGGCGTAGTGTAAATGGGGCCGGCGTAAGCGCGCCTAATTCAAATGAGGATGTGGGGGGCGTGTATTTACGTGGACGTAAATTACGTCTAGCCCTATTCACGGACGACTTACGCAAACAACGAAAAAAAAAATTATTTAGACGCGGGAACGACGGCCATACTTAACACTACTAGTCCAGCTATTTGATGGAATAACTTTACGCCTGAAAATGCCTTACGTAAACGGCGTATCTTTACTGCGTCGGGCAAGCGTACGTTCGTGAATCGGCGTATCTAGTAATTTACATATTCTACGCCGAACGCAATGGAAGCGCCACCTAGCGGCCAGCCTAAAAATTACACTTTAAGATACGACGGCGTAAGACACTTACGCCGCTCGTATCTTAGCCTAATTTAAGCGTATCTGGTTTCCAGAATACGCTCAAATTTGCGACGGCGCAGATTCTGACTTAGGCCGGCGTATCTACTGATACGCCGGCCTAAGTCTTTCTGAATCCACCTATATAAGTGGTTAAGTTATACATTACGATTATTGGGCATTACTTTTCGGGGTTGTGGATGTATTTTATTAGGGGGAATGGTAGTAAAAGGGCTGGAAAAGCCACCAAGACTGCATTGAGGTTTTTATTTTCCTTAGGTAGTGTTTTATGGTCAGGTTAGAGCACATCAAAGCTTTTTTAGTGCAGACCTTTAGAACAAAACGTATTAGTACCTCTAAACAGGACAACTATATGCTCTAGTAATACTAGTGTATGAGTCAGGCTGAAATTCAGGATTTATGCTTTGTTCCAAAGGTCATGTAAAACATTTAAGCATACACTTTGCTCAAATATTACGAGAAAAAAAAAAAAGAAGCTTTATGGATTAGTGATCTGAAGAGCCAACGCTGAATGTACACATCATCCCGCAGTACATGTGCGTACAGGCAATACTCAGCGGTATTCATTTCCTATCAATTACATGTGAGGCTAGGACAGACGGTTTATCTTCAGGTTGATGAGTATCAGTGAAAAGGCTCCCTGTGTGTCACACCAACACACTAGAAGGCCGAGGAAGGGCCTGTTACTCTCCCTAATTACTGACATTTTCAGCATCCCTCCAGAACTGCAGGGATTTATTCTCGCAAAACCTGCATTTATATCCCATTCAGGTTTTTCAAATAGAATTTGATTCATTCTCTCCCTTACACAATGCTCCCTCTGGAAGCTAATTTCTAGTCATTGCTCCAAGGTTAGCAGACAACAAAAAAGTTGCATTCTGAATGTTAACATCAGCATAAACAGATGCTGGAATCAAAATATTGACAAGACATTTAAAAGTACATCAAAGCATCACTGATGAAAATAATCACAAGAGCGGTTTGCCGTTGACTTGTCCTGAATGTTCCACTATGGGGGAAGTTCCTGCACTGACTGCGCAGGCGCAAACTTTCCGACGGAAATCCCCGAACCTCGCCCGGCATCCAGGCTCATTCTTTAACATCCCCGTGGATTGGAGGATGTTAAAAAAAGAGCCAGGAGGCCGAGCGAGCGAAGCGAGCCGTCCGAGCGCAGCGAGGACGTGAGGCCGACTGGCCACTTTCCTCTAAGTCCACGTCGCCCTGGATGCCGGCCGCCGTTCGGGGATTTCCGTCAGCAAGTTTGCACCTGCGCAGTGCTTAAAGGAACTTTCCCGATAGCTGGAACCATCTCAGCGCATCAGTTCGCGCATGCGCGGGAACTTCCGTGATACCTGGAACCAGCACGGCAGATCACCGTTACCCTATAAACCACCATTTCTGAGTTCGCCATTTCTTAAAAAAAAAAAGAAAAAGATTTGATTGGCTCCTATGTTTTATATACTGTACATGTTTTATATAAAACAAGAAAAGCCGCCCCAGGGGAGCGAGTCTCTGGTTAATCCCTATACCGTGTATTCTAGCCAGGTTTTTTGTGTAACATCAGCTGAGTACTAATTTTAATTGGTTAGTTCACCTGTAACCCAATGATGGCACACTAGAACAGTATATAGGTGATTGTGGTGACTAGTTCCAATAGGTCAAAAAAGGGGGAAAGGACAGGGAAGGGATGAGTGCAAGATATCCACTAATATGTATAGAGAATAGTGTAGATTCTCTAAACTGATCTAATACCCAAATGGGTTTGTGTTGCTGTAATCAAAAAACCGTAATAACAAAGTAAATAGAATGAAAGAGGGGTAGGGGAAATTTAGAAGAAAGAATGGGGGAATTGAGTGAAAGGGAGGAAATCAGCCAATGGGGCTTAAAGGGATTACTATAGGCGACACTGTAGTGATCAATGGTAAGGACAAGGATACATTTAAATAAATTTATTTGTATCAAAAATATGAAAAATTGGCATTAAACATTACAAGTTACATAATGGGTACTAGGTTGCCATAAAGATAAATTAAATGTGGCTACCTTAAAAATACAGATGAACACTAGAAATAAAAGACAAGACAGAGACAAACATTTAACAGGAAACGTGATCCGGACACGTGGTGTTCAGACCGATCATGTATTGACACTCAAATATATATGAATTTAATGCAGTAATCAAATAGTGGGATAAAAGAAGAAATGCAATGATTATCCACTCTGCAAGATCAATGGAGTGTCAATAATAAATGATGGGGCTGAACACTGGCATGGTAGAGGACAGGAGGTAGGAGAGTTAGGTGGGTTGGGATGGGTATGCATGAATCATGCACATATTGTTGGTCGACTTTGCGCTTGGTGATTTGTTAGTTCACAAATAGTTCAGTATTCAGAAGTTTTGGCAATAATAGAAATTAGATTGTAATAATTAATAAAAAGAGGATTGTATTGAACAACTGGATATTGATCATATGTCAATGTGACGTTTAGCAGGGCACTGATTGATTGCCTAGTATTGGTTAGTATATGTAAACATACCAGTGGTTAGTCCAGAAACATGAACATGTGCTAGGCAGTAAGTAATTGATATGCCGGCAGAGGAGAAACGGGATCATTCATGCACAGATAGCAGTCCAACCCGTATTTGTATACTAAACCGGACACCAGATTCAAAGAAAGCAGCTGGTATGAGTGTAGAGAGATGACATGACTGGCCATCCCATAGAAGGGAGGCTAATACGTTACCAGTCCGCTGCTTGTGGGGTTAGTGGGATAAATCCATCCATGTGATGCAGCTTTTGTCAGATCCACTCTGGTGCTCTGCTTATTGCTGGCTGGTTAGTTGCGATGTGCAGTTGTCACATCAGTGACATGCCGTACCAGGTTCTGTGAAGTGCGTTCATCCGTTGTTAGTAATCCACTTAAGGTCTCCTCTTGTGCCGTATGATGGCTCCCGGCATCAGGCGCCACTTATGGGTCGACCAAGACCATCCTTCCGATGCAAATGCCCGTAGGCTTCCGTCCCCTATCCAGCCGGACAGACTTCCGGCGTCACGTGATCACGTTTGTTTAGGTGACGTCAACGCGTTTCGCCATGCGCACTGGCGTAGCTTCGTCTTGGACGTGTTAGGCGCAGGCAGCGGTGCTTTAATTTATGCTAACCGCTTGTCAACGCCCATCACCAATCGGGAAAAAAAGAAAGTATAGCTGTCCTGTTGCGGCCGCGATGGGCAGCTTGTGTTGCTCATCTGAGCCATTTATTGAGATTTCTTTTATCTTTTCTGTAACTTGTTCCGGAAAGGAAAAGGTCATCTTCTAAGTGAAAAGATATGTTTCCAGATCAGTCCATTTTAGCTATGTTTCTCATCTATGGATGATTAGAGAAAAAGGAAAAGACATAGGGAAGGGATGGGGGAACATACATTGGGATGGGCTAAGAAATGAGGGAGGGGAAAAACGAAGGGAATACGTAACAGGGAAAGAAAAATAATAAAAAACGAAGAAAAGGGAACATCCTTATAGTGAGAAAGAGCATATATGGCCTATTGCAATGATAATTTTTCATTTTTCAGGAAACCCAAAGTCAGCAATTTGGAATGATATATATAAGGATGCTTGTAGTTGGGTTTACATGAAAGGTGGATGTAGAGGTCAGGAGTGAAAATAAATAAATAAATTATATACAATAGATATAGGAAGGGGTGGGTGAGTATGTTCAGAGGAGCATATTTTACAGTGAATTATGTTGGGGTCCATTATCAACAGTGATATGGAGTCACCGTCGGTTAGAGATGGTATTCATTAATCAGGGGTCTAGGAAGACCTGCAAGTTAAGTTCTGTATTTAATCCTACGGGCACCAAGGATTTTAAATGGTATACCCACCATTTTTCTTTTTGTAATAGGATGCGATCAAAGTCGCCTCGACGGTTAGGAAGTTTAAGGGCATATATGCCTTTGACCGTCAGGCCATCCGAGCACCTATTGTGGCACTGTGCAAAGTGCCTGGCGAGGGGTTTCTCAGGCTCTTTCACTTTTTCGTTTATTTCCCTTAGGTGTTCGCCCAGACGTACACGTAAGGGTACCCTTACGTGTACGTCTGGGCGAACACCTAAGGGAAATAAACGAAAAAGTGAAAGAGCCTGAGAAACCCCTCGCCAGGCACTTTGCACAGTGCCACAATAGGTGCTCGGATGGCCTGACGGTCAAAGGCATATATGCCCTTAAACTTCCTAACCGTCGAGGCGACTTTGATCGCATCCTATTACAAAAAGAAAAATGGTGGGTATACCATTTAAAATCCTTGGTGCCCGTAGGATTAAATACAGAACTTAACTTGCAGGTCTTCCTAGACCCCTGATTAATGAATACCATCTCTAACCGACGGTGACTCCATATCACTGTTGATAATGGACCCCAACATAATTCACTGTAAAATATGCTCCTCTGAACATACTCACCCACCCCTTCCTATATCTATTGTATATAATTTATTTATTTATTTTCACTCCTGACCTCTACATCCACCTTTCATGTAAACCCAACTACAAGCATCCTTATATATATCATTCCAAATTGCTGACTTTGGGTTTCCTGAAAAATGAAAAATTATCATTGCAATAGGCCATATATGCTCTTTCTCACTATAAGGATGTTCCCTTTTCTTCGTTTTTTATTATTTTTCTTTCCCTGTTACGTATTCCCTTCGTTTTTCCCCTCCCTCATTTCTTAGCCCATCCCAATGTATGTTCCCCCATCCCTTCCCTATGTCTTTTCCTTTTTCTCTAATCATCCATAGATGAGAAACATAGCTAAAATGGACTGATCTGGAAACATATCTTTTCACTTAGAAGATGACCTTTTCCTTTCCGGAACAAGTTACAGAAAAGATAAAAGAAATCTCAATAAATGGCTCAGATGAGCAACACAAGCTGCCCATCGCGGCCGCAACAGGACAGCTATACTTTCTTTTTTTCCCGATTGGTGATGGGCGTTGACAAGCGGTTAGCATAAATTAAAGCACCGCTGCCTGCGCCTAACACGTCCAAGACGAAGCTACGCCAGTGCGCATGGCGAAACGCGTTGACGTCACCTAAACAAACGTGATCACGTGACGCCGGAAGTCTGTCCGGCTGGATAGGGGACGGAAGCCTACGGGCATTTGCATCGGAAGGATGGTCTTGGTCGACCCATAAGTGGCGCCTGATGCCGGGAGCCATCATACGGCACAAGAGGAGACCTTAAGTGGATTACTAACAACGGATGAACGCACTTCACAGAACCTGGTACGGCATGTCACTGATGTGACAACTGCACATCGCAACTAACCAGCCAGCAATAAGCAGAGCACCAGAGTGGATCTGACAAAAGCTGCATCACATGGATGGATTTATCCCACTAACCCCACAAGCAGCGGACTGGTAACGTATTAGCCTCCCTTCTATGGGATGGCCAGTCATGTCATCTCTCTACACTCATACCAGCTGCTTTCTTTGAATCTGGTGTCCGGTTTAGTATACAAATACGGGTTGGACTGCTATCTGTGCATGAATGATCCCGTTTCTCCTCTGCCGGCATATCAATTACTTACTGCCTAGCACATGTTCATGTTTCTGGACTAACCACTGGTATGTTTACATATACTAACCAATACTAGGCAATCAATCAGTGCCCTGCTAAACGTCACATTGACATATGATCAATATCCAGTTGTTCAATACAATCCTCTTTTTATTAATTATTACAATCTAATTTCTATTATTGCCAAAACTTCTGAATACTGAACTATTTGTGAACTAACAAATCACCAAGCGCAAAGTCGACCAACAATATGTGCATGATTCATGCATACCCATCCCAACCCACCTAACTCTCCTACCTCCTGTCCTCTACCATGCCAGTGTTCAGCCCCATCATTTATTATTGACACTCCATTGATCTTGCAGAGTGGATAATCATTGCATTTCTTCTTTTATCCCACTATTTGATTACTGCATTAAATTCATATATATTTGAGTGTCAATACATGATCGGTCTGAACACCACGTGTCCGGATCACGTTTCCTGTTAAATGTTTGTCTCTGTCTTGTCTTTTATTTCTAGTGTTCATCTGTATTTTTAAGGTAGCCACATTTAATTTATCTTTATGGCAACCTAGTACCCATTATGTAACTTGTAATGTTTAATGCCAATTTTTCATATTTTTGATACAAATAAATTTATTTAAATAGTTCCAATAGGTAATGACGAAACGCGTCTACCTCTTTGTCCCCTGCTCCAGCTGTCATCCACTTGTCATACGAAGCTTCAATAAAAGGATTTTTGGAAGTGCAGCCGTCCGGAATTATTTCTTTATGTACATGTTTTATACTTCATATGACTGGATGATGAATGAAAAACACAACCATTGTCCTCGTTAGAAGTCAAATTCTAGTGCCTCCAATTTTCTGGGGTAGGGGCAGCCCATGATGAGTGACAGGTGAATGTGACTGCAGAGTCAAAAGCTGCAATCCAAATTCACTGTGAAGTTACCCATCATGGACAGGACACTTGCACTTTGCAATGAAGCTGTGCAGCTCCATAGTTTTTTTAGCCTGGGGCATCAGGAACGTGTACCAATATTCTTGTTGCCTAGCTCTATGGGCCTAACCATGCTTAACCACTTTACCACCGCGCTATAGACATAACACGTCTACAGCGCGGTCGAGTTGTTCTGGGAGGACGTCCTCCCAGAATCCTCCTCTCGCGCACCCCCTGGGGCGCGCTCCTGTAATCATCCGTGAGCGCCGGGTCTAGAAGACCTGGCGCATCACGGATCGCTGTAAATTGCTGCTGATAGCGGCCGTTTACCACGTGATCGCTCCGTCAAATGACGGAGCGATCACTTGTAAACAAACCGGCGTCATGTGATGACGCCGGTTCCTCCCTCCCCTCTCTGTACCGATCGGTACAGTGTGAGAGGAGAGGGGGGAGAGCGGAAGCAGCAGCAGCTGCTGTGGGCTGGATCTGTGACAAATGCAGTCACAGATCCAGCCATCCATCCCTCCCTGTGCAATACTCTGCAATACTCTGCAATACCCCCGCAATACTCTGCAATACCCCCGCAATACTCTGCAATACCCCCGCAATACTCTGCAATACCCCCGCAATACTCCGCATAACTTTACTGTTTTTTTTTTTTTAAGCACAAAAGTTATTTTTTTTAAAAACAAGCGTTTAAAAAATTGCTGCGAAAATACTGTGCGAGATAAAAAGTTGTAATGGCCGCCATTGTATTCTCAAGGGTCTTTGATAAAAAAAAACCATATATAATGTTTTGGGTTTCTATGTAATTTTCTAGCAAATAAATTATGATTTTTACATGTAGAAGAGAAATGTCAGAATTGGCCTGGGTGCTCCAGAATGCCTGATGGTGCTCCCTGCATGGGCCTCTGTATGTGGCCACGCTGTCTAAAAGTCTCACACATGTGGTATCGCCATACTCAGGAGAAATAGCAGAATGTGTTTTGGGGTATAATTTGTGGTATGCATATGCTATGTGTGAGAAATAACCTGCTAATATGACAGAAACTAGATTTTTTTTTTTATTTACAGAATTTTCAGAGTTTTTTCTATTATAGCGCAAAAAATAAAAATCACAGAGGTGATCAAATACCACTAAAAGAAAGCTCTATTTGTGGGGGAAAAAAAAAAGGACAAAAATTTCAGATGGGCACAATGTTGTATGACATGAGTAATTGTCATTCAAATTGTGAGAGCACCCAAAGCTGAAAATTGGTCTGGTTAGGAAGGGGGTTTAAGTGCCCAGTGGTCAAGTGGTTAAGTAATAAAAGTTTTGGACCACAGACCCCAGAACCAAACATTAAACATTCCAAAGCACACTACTAAAGCCACCATTTGAAAACTTTCATCAACACAAAAGAGTGAGCAACACAGAGGCTGCCCATAAACATTAGGGAGCTGTTGGGTATGTAGGCACCAAAAGTTAAGTGTTCCCCAAGAGCTCTAATGTAACTTAAAAACATTTTCAATGAAGGTCACCCTAATTAGATAAATGAGTAATTACTTGGGTTCACATTAAAGTGTAAACCCAATTCATGAAATTTGAGCTGGGCACATATATCTGCAGTGTTTTGTTATCTCTCTTAAAAGAGCCAAGTCCCATAGCTTTCTCCTGACCCCTTCCTCTGTTATCAGCCTGATAAATCCTGACACATCTTGGGACAAATCAGATAAAAGCAGACTGAAATTTCTGTCCGGGGAGGTTGCTATAAATAGAATAGCAGGCAGCTGTCCCTGTTACAAAACACCTCTTCCTATGTGGAGAGGGGGTGTGTGCCTTTCCTCCAATCAGCAATTTTAGCCATCTTGGCTGTATGCCCAGACATCACACTCTGTGTAAAACAGGAAAAAAACATTTCCTAACACGATCTGAACTTTCTAAACCATATATGAAATGTGAAGACAGCAGATATACATGTAAAACCTATGTAGGGAGATTGTTTTCATCCCTGTGTATCATATGAGGCTGTTCCCTTCACTGGGTGTATGGCGGGTTTACATCCACTTTAAGGCTGGACTCTTACATAAGTTTCAGTGATTGTGCAAAAATAGACAAAGCACATCAATGCATCACACATATATGAACTAGAACTTCAACAATTGCTAACCTGTGTGCATGCATTGACTTGGATAGACCCTTAAAGGTATAACGAAAAAGGTAAAGCTTTGTTTTGTTTGTTTTGGATAGAGTGGAGAGGGATTACAACATTTGTCCATTTTTATTGCAGTCTGTGCCCCTATTAAGGAGAATCACCCTCTATGTCTGGTAATCTGGTGGTCCCCAAGAGATTCCCTTAATTGGCAGGAATTTCCCATCACTCTCCCATTAGACTATGGGAAAGGAAGTAACGGGAAATCTCCACAATGGGACAAGGATAGCAAAAATAAGCCTTACAGGGGGTTATAATCCTCCCTTTCTCCATCCAAAATGAAAAAAAAAAGTTCTACTTTAAAGCGGAGTTCCACCCAAAATTGGAACATCCGCTTATTTGATTCCTCCCTACCGCCCCCCCCCCCCCTGTGCCACATTTGGCATCTTTCTAGGGAAGCAGGAACACGTATTTGACAGGTACCCTGTCCCCACTTCCATCAGACCTCGCGGTAGCGTGGTACGTCACCAATTCGGCTCCCTCCTCTGCTGCCGGGCCAGTAAGAGAGTGCATCGTGCTTCATGCATGTGCAGTAGGTTCCCTTACCGGCAATGGTGGTGACAGCACCCAACAGCCGATAGAAACATCAGCTGGGGTGCCAACATCACTGGATTCCAGGACAGGCAAGTGTCCCAATATTAAAAGTCAGCAGCTACAGTATGTGGGGCTGTTGACTTTTAATTTTTGGATGGGGGGAGGCCGGAACACTGCTTTAAGTGATGCAATGCATAACGCAGTAATGTTTAGGAAGAAAGAGTGCATTAAAAGTCAACTTTCACATGAATCATTAAACACATGACAGTATTACAAAACCCTACAATTATATGTAGTAAGGGAAAATAAATAACTAGTTCCTTTTAAACAAGCAATTGTTGTTGGGCAGCTATGAGCCACATCAAGCACAGCTGAAGGCCAAAAGTGTTTCAAAAGCAACTTGTCAGAGTACCCTGAACCTACAAATCGATTACTGTAAATGAAGGACAACTCTGCGATCCGCTGCAAGCGTCAATACATTGTTAATGACACCCCAGACCAGTTCTCCGATCACAGTGTGAACTTTTTTTTGATTTTTATCAAATTTATTTTAATAAAATGCTTTTGAAGTAAAAATCTATCTAAAAGAGTTTTCTATTTAAGACACATTAATAATGTTGTTTATTCAGCATGAAATGGAGCTTAGTTATGTAGCACAAGGCTATATATTCTGCAATATTTACATTTTGGCAAACTCATTTACTGAATCCACGCTCTGCAAGCTGAGATAACATGCACTGCATTGATGTATTTCACAGTAATCATGAGATAAAACAGAGTTCAGGAATATTCCTTTATCCCCTTGTTTTGCAAATCTATGTACACAACAAACTGTATGATTGAATCGGTTCTGATATCGCTGTTTTACTAACCTGACAGCTTATTATTCCAAATAGAAAACCTTCATTGTGTTTGCAAATATTAAAGATTCTAACTGCCAGCAAGAATGAGTCCTTACATTTAAAGAGCACCTGTCATTTCAGATCCACCATGGAAGCGCCTGTTAGCGGGCATCCACTCACCTGCTGCCGCCACATCCCTCACCTTGTTGTGTCACTGCCGCATCACCAGCCATCTCATTAAAGAGAATGGGACTGTTGATGAGTCAACAGCGGGTAAAAGTAGGAGCTGCTGTGGAACACAGATGACAGATGACAGTTGCTCTTTAACCCACTTCCTGCCAGGCCTAAAGCAGAATAACAGGCGGGCGGTGGTTCCGTTATCCTGACTGGACGTATGACATCTTTCAGGATAATAAGCCGGCACGCAGAGTGGCGATCAGTCTGACACACTGCAAATCCGACCCAGGTAAAGAGCCTCTGACGGAGACTCTTTACCACATGATCAGCTGTGTCCAATCATAGTTGATCACAGTGTAAACAGGAAAAGCCATGCATCGGCTTTTCCTCTATCATATCTGACAGACACGAGTAGAGGAGAGCCAATTGGCTGCTCTCCTGATAGAGAGGGGTCTGTGCTGATAGATTATAAGCCCAGCCCCCCCCAAGAATGCCCACTCAGGACCACCAGGACCACCAGGGATGCCACCAGGACCACCAGGAATGCCACCAGGACCACCAGGGATGCCACTCAGTGCCCATAAATGATGCCTGTGCTCATCAGTAATGCCTTCCAGTGCCTCCATATCAGTGATGCCCATCAGTGCCGTCTATTAGTGCCACCTATAAGTACCCATCAGTGTCAACTATCAATGCCCTTCAGTGCTGCATATTAGTGCCCATAAATTGCCACATCGTCTGTGCTGCCTTATCAGTGCAGCCTCAGTGTCCATCAGTGAAGGAGAAAACTTGCTTATTTACAAAGTTTTATAAACAGAAAAAAAAAAGACAAACATATTTTTTTTCAAAATCTTCGGTCTATGTGTTTTGCAAAAAAATAAAACCCCAGTGGTGATCAAATACCACCAAAGGAAAGCTCTATTTGTGGGAACAAAATGATAAAAATGTTGTTTGGGTACAGTGGAGGTCCACAAAAAAAAAAAATTATATTTGTGTATATATATATATATATATATATATATATATATATATATATATATATATATATATATATATATATATATATATATATACATACATACATACATACACACACACACACACACACATATACATACATACATATATACACACATATACATAATATATATATATATATATATATAAAATTTATTAAAAGCCAGCAGCTAGAAATACAGCAGCTGTTGACTTTTAATAAATGGACACTTACCTGTCCAGGGTGCCCGGGATGTCGGCAGACGAAGCCAAGCAATCTATCGGCTGCTCCAGCTTGCTCCAGTTGCAGCTTCACTTCCCGGTTCCCTACTGCACATGCGCAAGCCCCGCGTCCTTACTGGTCCCCGCTGTCTTCTGGGACCAGCGCGTGATTCCTGCGGTATACAGGTACTTGCACCCCTATCCCTCTTGAAAGGTGCCAAATGTGACACTGGAGGGGGGAGGGTTCCGAAAAGCGGAGGTTCACTTTGTGTGGACCTACGCTTTGAATCAAGCCTTTTTACTAGCGATTTAAAACAGACTTGATTTAAAGCGGGGGTTCACCCTATAAACCCCCAAAAAAAAAAAAAAAAATTCTTCTACCATAAAATCAGGCATTGTAGCGTGAGCTACAGTATGCCTGTCCCGATTTTTTTATCCCCGTACTCACCGTGTACTCGTACATCGAAGATACCGACTCCCCTCGGGGAATGGGCGTGCCTATGGAGACGGAGGATGATTGACGGCCGGCTCTGGCGCGTCACGCTTCTCCGGAAATAGCCGAAATAGGCTTGGCTCTTCACGGCGCCTGTGCGCAGGCGCCGTGAAGAGCCGAGACCTACTCCGGCTGTCTTCGGGGAGAGTGACGTGCCAGGGCCGGCCGTCAATCATCCTTCCTCTCCATAGGCACGCCCATTCCCCGCGGGAGCCGAAATCTATAATGTACGAGCGAGTATGGGGGTAAAAAAATCGGGACAGGCATACTGTAGCTCGCGCTACAATGCCTGTCTCGATGGTAAAATCGTGTCACTGAGGGTGAACCACCGCTTTAAATCAAATCCACCCTGATTTAAAGTGCAAACATGCTTTTGCAGTGTACCCAAAATCATCAGTGCAGGTGTATTGTCAGATAATGTTACTGCTGTGGATCAATTTGCTGCAGACTGGGCACCCTGCAACTAGGATGGGGGGGGGGGGGAATTCCTCCCATGCAGTGTGAGGGATAGAAAGCCTTTAGTTGTCAAAAAGTACAAAATATCATTTTATTTCAATACAAGTTTAGTTTTGTTGTCTAAAAACAAAACAAACAAAATAAACTAAGATAACAGATCTAAAGCCCAAATTCCCTATACAGAGAACTCCGTTTGTTCCAGATACCCACCACGCTCTGACTCCTGGGGCAGGAAAAGTGGATTGAGAAAAAGAACATGAAGAATACAGCTGGTTTGCGTCTAGCTGTATCACACGCATTTAAAATATAGAAGACTATAGAGTACAGAAAAAGACATACAGTACCTTACATGATAACTGCACCTCATCGCACGATGATGGCATTAGGTCCAAGTAGGTTGACAGACTGCAATCATTTACAGACCTCTGCTTGCCCGTCTTGTGCGTATAATTTAGCAAAGTTCAATGAGCAAGGACTGCAATATTCCACCAACAGAGTTTTTCTGGCACGAGACCGGGATCTCTATCACACAGAACTTCAGGGTGCATCAATGCTTGTTCTGTTAAACTCCTTACACTGTACAGCTCAGTTTGAAATAACCTGCATTCCATAGAAATGACTCACTTGAGACGTAGTTGAGTAAAAAAAAAAAAAAATAAAAAAATAAAAAAAAACACACTGGTCTATAAGTTAAGGAATTACAAAGTAATGCAGAATGACATCACCAAAACGCAGTGCAGATTTGTGGAATGTTCTGCACACATAGGTGGTTGGGTTGGATGCTATATGGAAATGTAAGTAATGTTTATATACACATAATAGAGGACTGAGAATTACGGTAGTACCAGAAGGAGGAGAGAGCCGGTTCGTACAGGATTCCTGTTTTTATGTGATTATAGCAATGAGTACACCCAACACTGATATTTCAATGACTTGAATGCAAGCTAGCAAGTTAAACAATATTAGCTGGATTCAGGTAGCCGTGCCTAACGTTAGGCAGGCGTAGCGTATCTCATATACACTACGCCGCCGTAAGTTAGAGAGGCAAGTGCTGTATTCAAAAAGCACTTGCGTCCTAAGTTACGGCGGCGTATTGTAAATGTGCCGGCGTAAGCCCGCCTAATTCAAATTGTGAAGAGGTGGGCGTGTTATGTAAATAAAGCATGACCCCACGTAAATGACGTTTTGAACGAACGGCGCATGCACCGTCCGTGGACGTATCCCAGTGTGCATGCTCCAAATTACGCCGCAAAGACTCATTGGTTTCGTGAACGTAAATTACGCCCAGCACCATTCACGGACGACTTGCGCAAACAACGTAAAAATTTGACGCGGTTCCGACGTTCATACTCGCTGCGCAATCTTTTTGGTGGATTATCTTTACGCCTAAAAACGCCTTATGTAAACAGCGTATCTTTACTGAGACGGGGAGACATACGTTCGTGAATAGGCGTATCTCGCTGATTTACGCATTCTAGGCGTAAATCAGCGTACACGCCCCTAGCGGCCGGCCTAAATAGACAGCTAAGATACGCCGGCACCAGCGGTCGTATCTTAGCTACATTTAAGTGTATCTCAATTTGAGAATACACTTAAATATATGACGGCGCAGATTCGGAGTTACGACGGCGTATCTACTGATACGCCGTCGTATCTCTATGTGAATTTGGCTATATGTGTGTTCTTCATCCTGTCTCCATTCAAATATCCTCCCAATTTGAGGATCCTTAGGAAATCCAAAATGATGACCCAACCCAATCGCCATGTAGAAAAAAAAAAAGGAGTAAATGGGAAGTGCCGCTGCATAGTATTGCTCTATCTGAAATGCCACCGTTGGGTGAACTGGCCTATAAAACATAAATGGACTGACTCCCCCACCTGACCTGTTTTTGCACAGCTTGGTAAGTTATAGCATAAGACTACAGCTCTCAGACTACAGCCTGCCTCCTACTTATGAATCAGACTTTGAAATTGTGCGACTTCACTCACATAGTAGACGAGGTTGAAAAAAAAGACACAAGTCCAACCTATGTGTGCGATTTTATGTCCATATTATATTGTATATCCCTGTATGTTGTGGTCGTTCAGGTACTTATCGAATAGTTTTTTGAAATTAATCGATGCTCCCCACTCAGACCACCGCCTGTGGAAGGGAATTTCACATCCTTGCCGCTCTTACAGTAAAGAACCCTCTATGCAGTTTAAGCTTAAATCGCTTTTCTTCAAATTTTAGCGAATTATCACGTGTCTTACTAAAACTACCTTTCATGGAAAGCTTTATCCCTATTGTGGGGTCACCAGTACGGTATTTGTACATTGAAATCATATCCCTTCTCAAGCGTCTTCTCCAGAGAGAATACGTTCAGTAATCGCAACCTTTTTTCATAATTAAAATACCCCATAGACCCTTTATTCTTTTTGTTGCCCTTCTCTGAACTCTCTCCAGTTCCAGTACATACTTCCTGAGGACTGATGCCCAGAACTGGACGGCATACACCAGGTGCGACCGGACCAGAGTCTTGTAGAGTCGGAGGGTTATCGTTTTATCTCTGGAGCGAATCCCTTTTTAATGCATGCCAATATTCTGTTTGCTTTGCTTACAGCAGCTTTGCATTGCATGCCACTGCTGAGCCTGTCATCTACTAAGACCCCCAGGTCCTTTTTCATCCTAGATTCCCCGAGAGGTTCTCCCCCTAGTGAGTAGATTTCATTCATATTTTTGCCACCAAAATGCATTAATTTACATTTTTCTACATTAAACCTCATTTGCCATGTAGTTGCCCACCCCATTCAGTTGTTGAGCTCTTCTTGCAAAGTTTCCACACCCTGCAGAGAAGTTATTGCCCTGCTTAGCTTAGTATCATCCACAAATACTAAGATTGAGCCGTTTGGTCCCAGGACAGAACCCTGGAGGATGCCACTTTCCACCCCAGACCATTCCGAGTACTCCCCATTTATCACTTGAAGCTGTACGATTTCAAAGTCACATGTCACTGCAACATGGAAGACATCTGTGCGACTTAATGCACAAAAGTCTATGCAAGTCGCACCTGAACTTGCAAAAAGTGTAGTGCAGGAACTACATTCAAAATCAGTGCGAGTACGATGGAGTCGGAGCAGCACCTATTTGACCGCTTCCATTCCAGACAAGGTGCGACTTGTCATGCGATTTGAAACCACCGGTATGATCGGGGACTTGCGTTTGCAATTTCAAAATGCTGTATGAAAAACAATCCCCTCAAAACTGCCTCTTGTTTCTGTCCATGTGCTCCAATCACCATCCCATCCTCTGCCAAAAATATTCCATCATCGGAAAAATCAAACGCTGTTACTTTAGTCCTTTGTTTTTAAATATTACAATATTGAAGACACAAAAGTGAATGCATGTCCTATAAAGCATTGTTGCCATTCGGAAATGATAGGCCTCAGACAATATTCTGCTCCAACAAGCTCTGACCAGAACAGTGGAATGTATACACAATGAAGAGCGGCACAACACTGCCCCCTACCCACGGATATGATTTGCAGAATTGTTCTCAGCTAATGTGAAGACATCAGCAACATACTAGTGGGGAAGAAGCAAGCAGTCAAAAAAGGCAACGTCAACCAAGCAAAATGTAAAATATGAATTTTTCATTTACACTGGATTTCTCGTGTATGTGTTCTGTTAATGGTTGGCTCAGTTTATAATGACTGATACAGGAGGTGCCAGTATTTGGCATCAAGTACAGCAGAATAAAGTCTAAGGCCCAATTCACATCAATGCATTTCTAGTGCTTTTTGAATTTTGCACTACAGAACGGGTTCCATAGTAAACCATGTTAAATGGACTGTAATGCAAATCTACAAAATGTAAAAAGCCCTAAAAATGAATTAGGTGTGAATCAGGCCTTATACAGTTCAACCACCAATGAATGCCAAGGTGATGATAAAGCATTCAGAACAATTCAATTAGCTAGATTCAGAGAGAGTTAGGCCGGAGTATCAGTAGATACGCCGACCTAACTCAGAATCTGCGCCGTCCTAAGTTTAAGTGTATTCTCAAACAGAGATACACTTAAACCTAGCTAAGATACGACAGCCTGCACCGTCGTATCTTAGGGTGCAATATTTAGGCTGCCCGCTAGGTGGCGTTTCCGTTGAGTTTGGCGTAGAATATGTAAATGACTAGATACGCCTATACACGAACGTACGTGCACCCGTCGCAGTAAAGATACGCCGTTTACGTAAAGCGTTTTCAGGCGTAAAGTTATTCCATCAAATAGCTGGACTAGTCAATGTTAAGTATGGCCGTCGTTCCCGCGCCGAAATTTGAAAATTTTACGTTGTTTGCGTAAGTCGTCCATGAATGGGGCTGGACGTAATTTACGTTCACGTCGAAACCAATACATCCTTGCGGCGTACTTTGGCGCAATGCACACTGGGATATGTACACGGACGGCGCATGCGCCGTTCTTAAAAAACGTCAATCACGTCAGGTCACCACCCATTAACATAAAACACGCCCCCTCAGCCTAATTTGAATCAGCAGTTTAACAGGACAGGTTCCACTCAGAACAGGCCTCGCCATGGTCTACCAAAGGAGTCGAGTGTACGTGCTCAGCGTCATATCCAGAAGTTGTCTTTTGGGAATTAGACGTATGAGTGCTGCCAGTATTGCTGCAGAGGTTAAACGGTTGGGGGGAGGGGGGGTGTCAGCCTGTCACCGCACAGCCCATACACTGCACACTGCATCAAATTGGTCTGCATGGCTGTCGTCCCAAAAGGAAGCATCGTCTAAAGATGATGCACAAGAAAGCCTGCAAATAGTTTGCTGAAGACAAGCAGACTAAGGACATGGATTACTGGAAGCATGTACTGTGGTCTGATGAGACCAAGATAAACTTATTTGGCTCAGATGGTGTCAAGCGTGTGCGGCGGCAACCTGTTGAGGTGTACAAAGACAAGTGTGTCTTGCCTACAGTCAAGCATGATGGTGGGAGTGTCATGGTCTGGGGCTGCATGAGTGCTGCCGGCACTGGGGAGCTACAGATCATTGAGGGATCCATGAATGCCAACATGTACTGTGACATATTGAAGTAGAGCATGATCCCCTCCCTTTCAGAGACTGGGCCGCAGGGCAGCATTCCAACATAACGACCCCAAACACACCTCCAAGACAACCACTGCCTTGCCAAAGAATTAGAGGGTAAAGGTGATGGACTGGCCAAGCATGTCTCCGGACCTAAACCCTATTGAGCATCTGTGGGGCATCCTCAAACGGAATGTGGAGGAGCGCAAGTTCTCCAACATCCACCAGCTCCGTGAAGTCATCATGGAGGAGTAGTAGAGCACTCCAGTTGCAACCTTGTGAAGCTCTAGTGAACTCCATACCCAAGAGGGGTAAGGCAGTGCTGGAAAATAATTGTGGCCACACAAAATATTGACACTTTGGACCCGATTTGGACATTTTCTCTTAGTTAACTTTTTGCTATAAAAAATATCCCCAAAAAGATATAAAAAATGTTTTCCTCAGTTTAGGCCGATACGTATTCTTCTACCTATTTTTGGTAAAAAAAAATAGTAATAAGCGTCTTAACGATTGGTTTGCGCAAAATTTATAGCGTTTACAAAATAGGGGATAGTTTCATGGCATTTTTATTAATATTTTTTTTTTACTACTAATGGCGGCGATCAGCTTTTTTTTCCATGACTGCGACATGGCGGACACATAGGACAATTTTGACACATTTTTGGGACCATTGTCATTTTCACAGCAAAAAGTGCTATAAAAATGCATCGATTACTGTGAAAAGGACAATTGCAGTTTAGGAGTTAACCACTAGGGGGCGCTGTAGGGGTTAAGTGTGACCTATGTATTTCTAACTGTAGGGGGGCGGGGCTGTATGTGTGACATCATTGATCGTCTTTCCCTATATCAGGAAACAGACGATCAATGACACTGCCACTGTGAAGAACGGGAAAGGTGTGTTTACACACACACACCTCTCCCCGTTCTTGAGCTCCTGTGACCGATCGCGGGACTCCGGCGGCCATCGAGTCCGCGGGTCCCGCGGTCTCGGAGCTTCGGACCGGGTCGCTTGCACGCGCGACTCACGGCTGGGATCTTAAAGGCGACGTACCTGTACGTGCCTGTGCCCAGCCATGCCATTCTGCCGACGTATATGTGCAGGAGGCGGTCCTTAACCACTTAAGAACCCTGTTACGCCGATTTACGTCTGCAGAATGGCACGGCTGGGCACATCAACGTACCTGTATGTTGCCCTTTAAGCCCAGCCGTGGAGTCACGCGGGCGGGGCACGCGACCCGGTCCGAAGCTCCGCGGCAGCGGGACTCAGAGCCGATCGCCGCTGGAGTCCCGTGATCGGTCCCCGGAGCTGAAGAACGGGGAGAGCTGTGTGTAAACACAGCTTCCCCATTCTTCACTGTGGCGCCGTCATCGATCGTGTGTTCCCTTATATAGGGAATCACAATCGATGATGTCACACCTACAGCCACACCCCCTACAGTTAGAAACACAGATGAGGTCATACATAACCCCAAAAGCGCCCCCTTGTGGTTAACTCCCAAACTGCAATTGTCATTTTCACAGTAAACAATGCATTTTAAATGCATTTTTTGCTGTGAAAATGACAATGGTCCCAAAAATGTGTCAAAATTGTCCGCCATAATGTCGCAGTCATGAAAAAAAAAAATCGCTGATCGCCATTAGTAGTAAAAAAAAAAAATTTTTTTATAAAAATGCAATAAACCTATCCCCTATTTTGTAAACGCTATAAATTTTGCGCAAACCAACCGATAAACGCTTATTGTGATTTTTTTTACCAAAAATAGGTAGAAGAATATGTATCGGCCTAAACTGAGGAAAAAAATTTTTTTTTTAGATATTTTTGGGGGATATTTATTATAGCAAAAAAGTTAAAGAGATTGCATTTTTTTCAAAATTGTCGCTCTACTTTTGTTTAAAGCGCAAAAAAATAAAAACCGCAGAGGTGATCAAATACCACCAAAAGAAATCTCTATTTGTGGGAAAAAAGACGCCAATTTTGTTTGGGAGCCACGTCGCACGACCGCGCAATTGTCAGTTAAAGCGACGCAGTGCCGAATCGCAAAAACTGGCCGGGTCCTTTAGCTGCCTAAAGGTCCGGGTCTTAAGTGGTTAAAGGGATGCAGGCCCAGCAGATTTCCTCATTAGTGCTGTGCAGGTGACAGATAATTATGAAACCACTCCCATTAAACCCACTCGGCACAGAGGAACAAACAGTGATTTCTTCAGAATAACAAAAAGGTAGGAATCTGCAACAAAGGTGGTTATAATCCTTGCAATGTACATAGATCACCCAGAGGGGAATTTTTTCACAAAAGTGGAGTTAGGCTTTAAGTTTTGCAAACTAAAAGTAACATTTCAAAATATGCATTTAGATTTTTTTGCAAAAAGTATAAAATCTTTGTAAATATAGCACTGAAACTACTTAATCCACAAACTGCACAGAACAATAAGCATTTAATCCCTTTCCTCAAGCAGCAGAAGGAAGCCACGGCTTGAGCGCCGACGGACAGAATAATATCCTATAGCTTTACATCTCAGCGAGGATTTACATGAGCAGGGCGAGCATTTCTCTGTCAGCAAATTATGCTTTTCTTAGAAATGACTGCACACATTCTTCCACAATGAGGCGAGATAGAATAGAGAAGGGAAATGAACAGTCTTGATTATCAGCTTTGTAAACACTTGCAGTATCAATAAGGCATCTACTTCAGACCATGGGGCCGTCTGTACAGAAATGATCATGGCGACACAAGTAAACACAACATATGAATGTCAGTTTGCAGTTATTCTTTTAAACAAGTTTCAGAAAATGCAAAATCCCTTGCTAGTTTTTGGTTATCATGTTTGCCAGGTGAGATTCGGCTTAGAACCTTTGAAGCTTTCAACTCCTTGCGCGATTGCAGCACTAAATTAATGACAACACGTTTCCATCTAGTACAGTGGAACCTCGGTTTAAGAGTAACTTGGTTTGAGAGCGTTTCGATTTGCGAGACACTTCTTTGTTTAAATTCTGACTCGGTTTGCGAGTGTTGACGAGTAGAATCCAAGCTAAATAGGCCTGCAGTACCCAATTTGGCCTGACGTACGGGGGCGCAGAAACCGGGCAGAGCCGAACATTGGCCTACAGTACCTCATTTGGCCTGAGGTACAAGGGTGCAGGAAACGAGCCGAAGTGTCCTCTGGCCTTTTCGTCCATTTTCGGCGATCTCTGGTGCCCCCCACCTCTGGCCGCAGTCGGTATTGCATCGCATTGAAGTCAATTTTGTTTCGATTGACTTTAATGGGAAAACTCACTTTGATAAGCGAGTACTTTGGATTACGAGCATACTCCTGGAACGGATTATGCTCGTAATCCGAGGTTCAACGGTACATAAAAAAATTCTACTAAATAAATGGCCCGTACCAGTTCTATCCAATAGTATCTTTGGTATGGACTACTCCCATGTAGAAAAGGAAACACTAAAGATAGTGGGCTTGATATTCAGACACCAATCAGGGCAGGTGTTCTGTCGAAATAGCCAACTCATCAAAATCTCCAACTACGACACTTCCGGTGACACCACAGTAAGGATGAGCCAACTCATCTAAATCTACTGCTGGAGAGTAAGGGTGAGCTCAGGCGTGTTCACAACTCCACGCGCCCGCTAGACAGCCGACACTCTGCAGTGCTAATCACAGGCAGCGAGACATTTCCTGATCCACAACTGCACAGATCAGGAAATGTTTCACTGCCTGTGATTAGCACTGCAGAGTGTCAGCTTCCTGGCGGGCACATGGAGTTGCGAACACGCTTGAGCTCACCCTTACTCTCCAGCAGTAGATGTCAATGAGTTGGTTCTACTGGCCATGCGTGTGCGTGCACCCGACAGACCAGAAACCCCCGGCAGCTGTTGGAGAACTCAGTTTTCAAAAAAAAAGTTTAGCAACGTACCTGCACTGCAACGATTGGTAGATCCAAAGGAAACTCGTTGATTTCTCAACAGCCGATGGGGGTTTCTGCTTTTCTGGCGGGTACATGGCCACTCATCGAAAATCTGCTGCTTGAGAGTCACCGGAAGTGGAGATTGAGGAGTTGACTATTTTGACAGAACACCGGATCGAGAATGAGAATGTGTGAAACGAGAGTGCGGTGCAGGAAAGGCACGTTTCAGGAAAACCAGGTGTTGGTCTGCTCCATCATGGAGCCGACTACCACCTGGTTTTCCTGAATGTACTGCCATTCAGCACATTACACCAGAACCTTTCCCAACTACCAGGATCGTGCAAGGAGCCTGTGGGACGCAGTAGAACTGCCAGGACTACTTACTTATGATGAGCATGACTCGCACTTATATCTTGTAAGTGTTTTTTAATCTTGTGCAATAAATGTTACTGATTTAAATATTACACTTATAGAGGCGCCTCCCCCCTTGTTTATTTTAACCACTTGCCGACCGCGCTATAGCAAAAATAGCGCGGTCGAGTTGCTGTGACATGACGTCCCTGGGACGTCCTCGTGCACTTCCGCGTTTGCGTGTCCCCTGGGGCGCGCTTGCGGAAGTGTCCGTGCTCGCCGGGTCTAGAAGACCCGGCGCATCACGGATCACGGTAAATTGCCGCTGATAGCGGCCGTTTACCACGTGATCGCTCTGTCAAATTACGGAGCGATCACTTGTAAACAAACCGGCGTCATTTTAGGACGCTGGTTCCTCCCTCTCCTCTCTGTACCGTTCGGTACAGCGTGAGAGGAGAGGGGGGGGGGGAGCGGGTGTCAGCAGCAGCGCTGTGGCTGGATCTGTGACAACTGCAGTCACAGATCCAGCCATCCATCCATCCCAGCTCAGCTATCCCTGCGCAATACTCTGCAATACCACCCATACTCTGCAATACCACCCATACTCTGCAATACCACCCATACTCTGCAATACCACCCATACTCTGCAATACCACCCATACTCTGCAATACCACCCATACTCTGCAATACCACCCATACTCTGCAATACCACCCATACTCTGCAATACCACCCATACTCTGCAATACCACCCATACTCTGCAATACCACCCATACTCCGCAATACCACCCATACTCCGCAATACGTCCCCCCCTCCTGCCACCCTCCTGTGCTTTTACAAACTCACCGCTACGATTGAAGCCAGGATATATTTTTTTCAGTCTTCCCAGCCTAGAGATGAGATGTGGGGTTTTATTGACCCCACGTCTCACTGTAAAGAGGACCTGTCATGCTATATTCCTATTACAAGGGATGTTTACATTCCTTATAATAGGAATAAAAGTGATAAAAAAAATATTTTTGGGGAAAAAAAAGTGTCAAAATCAAGTAAATAAAGTAAAATGAACAATAATTTTTATTTATTTTTTTAAAGCACCCCTGTCCCCGTGAGCTTGCATGCAGAAGCGAACGCATACGCAAGTCCCGCCCACATATGAAAATGGTGTTCAAGCTACACATGTGAGGTATCTCTGCGAACGTTAGAGCGAGAGAAATCATTTTGGCCCTAGACCTCCTCCGTAACTAAAAACATGTAACCAGTAAAAGTAATTAAAGCATCGCCTATGGGGATTTTTAAGTAGCGAAGTTTGGCGCCATTCCACGAGTGTGCGCAATTTTGAAGTGTGACATGTTGGGTATCTATTTACTCGGCGTAACTTCATCTTTCACATTATGAAAAAAAATTGGGCTAATTTTACTGTTTTTTTTTTTTTAAGCACAAAACTTTTTTTTTAAAACACGCGTTCAAAAAATTTCTGCGAAAATACCATGCGGGATAAAAAGTTGTAATGGCCGCCATTGTATTCTCTAGGGTATTTGCTAAAACGCATATATAATGTTTGGGGTTTTATGTAATTTTCTAGCAAATAAATGATGATTTTTCCATGTAGGAGAGGAATGTCAGAATTGGGCTGGGTGTTCCAGAACGCCTGATGGCGCTCCCTGCATGTTGGGCCTCTGTATGTGGCCACGCTGTGTAAAAGTCGCACACATGTGGTATCGCCATACTTAGGAGAAATATCAGAATGTGTTTTGGGGTGTAATTCGTGGTATGCATATGCTGTGTGTGAGAAATAACCTGCTAATATGACAAACAAGTTTTTTTTTTTTTTTTTTTTTTACAGAATTTTCTGTTGTTTTTCTTTTATAGCGCAAAAAATAAAAAACACAGAAGTGCTCAAATACCACCAAAAGAAAGCTCTATTTGTGAGAAAAAAAGGACAAAAATTTCAAATGGGTACAATGTTGTATGACTGAGTAATTGTCATTTAAATTGTGAGAGCACCGAAAGCTGAAAATTGGTCTGGTTAGGAAGGGGGTTTAAGTGCCCAGTGGTCAAGTGGTTAAAGGCGTTAGGTCAGGCTTTAATTTACTTGATCATAACCTGGCACCTCAAGTAAAAGAAAAAAAAGGGGGGGGGGGCAAATATATAGTTAAAGAATGAATTTAGAATCCTGCATCAGTTCAATCCTGATGGAACTCATCCTGTTTACAGATAACAAATTGCTGATTATGTGTAACTTCACTGTCCTAAAACTAGTATTGACCACGTCAGTTGGGCTAGAGCTGCTTCCATCACATGATCATCATGGATAGGTCATAATGATACAGGAGCATGGTTTAGCTGGTACAGGTAAAGATGACTGAAGAACGGACAGCAAGACTTATCATCCTTTCAAAACTTCATACTCAGAAAAATCATCCACTTCCCTAAATCTCCTTTGCAGCATAATGTTTACGCCAACGTTACAGTTGTTTTTTTAATGCAGAATATGCCGGTACTGACAGTATCTGCTGCATGCTGTTTAAACCCGAGCATACAATTTATTTACCTTAGAAAGTTTTGCAAATTTTTTTGTTTGTATAATAACATATATCCATAAAAAAAATAAAAAAAAAAAAGTAGAATCAGCCCCACTTTGATCTGCTGTCTAACAGGTAGAACCCTGCCAAGCTGCTATTCAATATTGTCTACAAAATATCCTAATGTGTTATCATTCAACACAATGCAATCCACTGCTAGCAGGTGTTCCCATCAGATAAAAACACACACTCTTTTCCAGGAAGAAAAAAAAAAAGTTTGATAATGTCCGTGTAGAATGTAGAATTCAGTAGAAAATACAGAATAAAATCTGCTTTTCCATTGTCATATTAAAGTGGAAGAGAGACGGGAGTTCTATATATGTGTGTGCCAAGATCATAAGGAAATAAAGACCTCACACAGAAGTCATCCTGCAGAGGGAGGTTTACTATATGTGTGCTACTGACAAATGCAGTGCTGTAGAGAACCGATATACAGACCAGGGCAAGAGTGCCTCTGCTGGTAAAGAAATGAAGAACGCTTAGAACATAAGTACACACACACACACACAAATAAAATAAATATAACATTTGTGTTCTTACTTTTTAATCCACTCCAATCCAATCACATGATCATGCAGCTATGGCTCTGCTGTGCAAGTCCACTCTCTGCACTCAATTGATGGTTTGCACCCCCAAAACACCATGCTCCATATCCCACCCTGGCTGCCAATATGCAGCAGTGATGATGCACACTGGACAGCGATATGCACTCTCCAGTCTCCCTGGGCAGTCTGTGTCCTGTCCAGTCTGAGAAAATGCAGCTCTTGCCCCTCCTGCCAAATTTCTCCCTGGGAGATGTGGTTCAAAAGCTCTTGATTATAGTAGGGTCTCTTCTCTGGACTACAGTTCTCGTAGTACAGTACTGCCAGACTCAGTCTATTGAACTCTTAATACTCCCATTAAAGCATTATTAAACACAAGAAAACAATCATTACATTGCAGTTAACCAATTCTTTGTTTCCTTTTTTTAGGCTGTCTTTCTTCTATGTTCATCTGGTGATGCAGAGAGCCAGTCTATTTTTCAAAAGCATAAGCTTTCCAGTGGACTACATCAGTTTACATGGATGAGGCAAACCACGTAAAAACACTAGCTTGGGTGATTATTCATGTATAACTTTTATAAGCAGTTACAGCAACTAGTCTTTTCCTTTTGGGATAAAGTATTGGCTGGAGTTTGGCTTCAATTTGTTGGTTTATCTAAATCTGCTAATACATTCAACACTCCCCTCCCCCCTGTGACCCCTGTGCTCATTCACCCAGAGTTGTGTCTCACCAATAAAGGTGTGTTACAGGCCAGATCACCAGGTGAAAACAGAAGGGGAAAAAGGCCAAAGAGAAGAAAGTGAATGTAGCCACCACATTTAAGGATTGGTAAACTGCAATATTACATTTTTTGGTTTTGGGTTTAATACCATTTTAACCAGTTCAGCACAGCCGGGGAGCGCGGCTAGAGCTTCTCTCACACTCCATTTTTACCCAAGCACCTGGCTGAATGTATACAATATTTTTTTAAATCATATACAGGTGATTATATATATATATATATATATATATATATATATATATATATATATATATATATATATATATATATATATATATATATATATATATACACACACACATATATATACATATACATACATACACACACACATACACATACAGGTGAGAATTACAGATCAGGTCGTACAACAAATATACAGTGGGGCAAAAAAGTATTTAGTCAGCCACCAATTGTGCAAGTTCTCCCCCTTAAAAAGATGAGAGGTCTGTAATTGTCATCATAGGTATACCTCAACTATGAACGACAAAATGTGGAAACAAATCCAGACAATCACATTGTCTGATTTGGAAAGAATTTATTTGCAAATTATGGTGGAATTATGGTGGAAAATAAGATTTCTGGCTCTCACAGACCTGTATCTTCTTCTTTAAGAGGCTCCTCTGTCCTCCACTTATTACCTGTATTAATGACACCTGTTCGAACTTGTTATTAGTATAAAAGACACCTGTCCACAACCTCAAACAGTCACACTCCAAACTCCACTATGATGAAGACCAAAGAGCTGTCGAAGGACCATAGACAAAAATTGTAGACCTGCACCAGGCTGGGAAGACTGAGGCCCAGATTCTTAAAGGACTTACGATGGCGCAGCGCCATGTACGCCGTCGTAAGTCCTAATCTGACCCGTCGTATCTATGCGACTGATTCTTAGAATCAGTTACGCATAGATATCCATTAGATCCGACAGGCGCAAGTCTCTTACGCCGTCGGATCTAAACTGCATTTTTTTTTCACCGCTAGGTGGTGCTTCCGTCGATTTCCCAGTCGAGTAATGCAAATTGGCTAGATACGCGAGTTCACGAATTTACGCGCGGCCGACGCAGTAAAGTTACGTTTACGTTACGTTTTTTCCGGCGTAAAGTTGCCCCTGGGTCTATGAGGCGCAGCCAATGTTAAAGGGTCACTAAAGGAAACATTTTTTTTTGCTGAAATGACTATTTACAGGGTATAGAGACATAAAAGTTAACCGATTCCTTTTAAAAATGATTAAAAATAGATTAAATTCAATCATATAAATGTGCCTCTAGTTTCACTTTCGGTTTTAAAGGTACATACATGAAGTTCCGGGGGAGAGGTGAGTCGGGAAGACTCACAGAACAAAAACAAACAAATCCAGGGCAGTGTTTTGTTTTTAAAATGAATCTGGTTGGTTCTGAGGAGTTTTAGACACACAGTAATGACAGCTTAGACCACCGTGAGAAAGCTCCCAGTACGATGGTTATAAGGAAACAGGCAACCAGGAAGTGTGGAGATCACAGCAGAATTACAGCTACTTCAAAGCAAAAACGAACAATGAGGACATGAAACCAGTACTGCAGTAAGGTAAAGGAAGCTATTTAGCTAAAAAAAAAATTCCTTTAGTGACCCTTTAAGTATGGCCATCGTTCCCGCGCTGAAAATTAAAAAATGTACGTCGTTTGTGTAAGTCGTCCGTGAATGGGGCTGGACGTCATTTACGTTCACGTCGAAACCAATGACGTGAACGGGATATTTTAGGGACGGCGCATGCGCAGTTCGTTCGGCGCAGGGAATTCATTTGAATTCCGCCGGGTGATTTACGCTATGCCGCCGCAACTTTACAGGCAAGTGCTTTGCGAATGAAGCACTTGCCTGAAAAACTTGCGGCGGCGTAACGTAAATGAGATACGTTACGCCCGCACAATTTTGTGCCCATCTACGTGAATCTGGGCCTGAATCTGCAATAGGCAAGCAGCTTGGTGTGAAGAAATCAACTGTGGGAGCAATAATTAGAAAATGGAAGGCATACAAGACCACTGATAATCTCCCTCGATCTGAGGCTCCACGCAAGATCTCACCCGTGGGGTCAAAATGGTCAAAAGAGTGGTGAGCAAAAATCCCAGAACCACACAGGGGGACCTAGTGAATGACCTGCAGAGAGCTGGGACCAACATAACAAAAGCTACCATCAGTAACACACTACGCCACCAGGGACTCAGATCCTGCAGTGCCAGACATGTTCCCCTGCTTAAGCCAGTACATGTCCAGGCCCGTCTGAGGTTTGCTAGAGAGCATTTGGATGATCCAGAAAAGTATTGGGAGAATGTCATATGGTCAGATGAAACCAAAGTAGAACTGTTTGGTAGAAACACAACTCGTCATGTTTGGAGGAAAGAGAGAATGGTGAGTTGCAACCAAAGAACACCATACCTACTGTGAAGCATAGGGGTGGCAACATCATGCTTTGGGGCTGTTTCTCTGTAAAGGGAACAGGACGAATGATCCGTGTACATGAAAGAATGAATGGGGCCATGTATCATGAGATTTTGAGTGCAAACTTCCTCCCATCAGCAAAGGCATTGAAGATTGAAACATGCCTGGGTCTTTGAGCAGGACAATGATCCCAAACACACCGCCCGGGCCATGAAGGAGCATTTCAAGGTCTTGGAGTGGCTTAGCCAGTCTACAGATCTCAACCCGATAGAAAACCTTTGGAGAGAGTTGAAAGTCCGTGTTGCCCAGCGACAGCCCCAAAACATCACTGGTCTAGAGGAGATCTGCATGGAGGAATGGGCCAACATACCAGCAACAGTGTGTGGCAACCTTGTGAAGACGTACAGAAAACGTTTGACCTCTGTCATTGCCAACAAAGGATATGTAACCAAGTATTGAGAGGAACTTTTGATATTGACCAAAAACTTATTTTACACCATAACTTGCAAATAAATTCTTCCCAAATCAGACAATGTGATTGTCTGGATTTGTTTCCACATTTTGTCTCTCATAGTTGAGGTATACGTATGATGACAATTACAGGCCTCTCATCTTTTTAAGTGGGAGAACTTGCACAATTGGTGGCTGACTAAATACTTTTTTGCCCCACTGTATAGTAACATATAACAGTTCAATAAATTTACTGTGCTAAACTAAGTATTAAACAATGAGAAGGTATAATACACCAAGGTATGTCATCGCCCAGTAAATCGGTATGTGACCAACCTACATTCTTCTGTCATTGTAAGGAAGTGACAGTGTCATCATCATAATTATAGCCAGAGGGGAAAAAGTGATGTTCTCAAGATAAGAATCAACATAAACACTTTGGAGCCTAAAGCACATGTTCTCTTTTAGGCCCCTTGCACACTGGGGCGTTTTTTATGCGGTACAGCACTAAAAATAGCGCTGCTATACCGCATGAACAATCATGCCCTGTAGTGTTCAATGTGAAAGCCCGAAGGCTTTCACATTGAAGCGGTGCGCTAGCAGGAGCGCACCAAAAGTCCTGCTAGCCGCATCTTTACCGCGGTATAGGAGCGGTGTGTTCACCGCTCCTATACCGCGCCTTCACATTGAAATCAATGGAAAAGCGCGGTAATACCGCGGTAATACCGCCCGCAACGCGGGCGGTATTAACCCTTTTTCGGCCACTAGCGGGGGGTTAAAACCTCACCGCTAGCGCCCGAATATCGCGGTAAATACGACGGTATAGCCGCGCTACAAATATATTTGTGACCTTGTCTTTTAGAGTGGTGTAAAACCGTAATATGTGCTGTCAAGTGTCTACACTGCACAGGCAGGCCTCCAAAGCTCTGGACAACAGTTGCATCTGGCCTTGGATAATAACAGATCTTATCCCATTTAAGAAAAAAAAAAAATGTAGGTTTCCAATCTGGAATCCTCCCCAGCTCTGCTAATCTGGCTGGCTTCTCGGTGTCTGGAGCTAAACATGTCTATTACATCTCCATCTACCCCTCAGTCTGATCTGGCCTGTCACTGCTGCCATAATCAAAGCTTTCCACTTTGGTGGCGTTCTTTCTATTCTGTCCAGTAGTATTCAGTTTCTCCTCAATACGAACATGTAATTCACATAGATATAAATCACACAGGGGAAACAAAAAAAGAACACTTTGTTTTGTTGAACAGCAAAGGAGTTTTAGAAAGTGTTGAAGTCACAAAAAGCACATTTGTGGCATGCTGTGTTCACACCCTTCACAATCTGAGTGATCGCTGTATTTAAACACATGGCTTGCAAGGAATCATTCTGAAAAAAATTATGTACTTTGCTGTATTTTCCAGCATAATAGAATAGAATATATTTATTTATTTGGCCCACTCCTGGCAGCATATTGCTCTGCAAGACTCCTTTACCCCAGAATTCAGAAACCCATGTTATAACTAGCATTGCATTCCTGTGTTTTTCACTAGAACCCATGGAAAATGAATAAAATACAATTTATCAAGATGTGTAGCACCCCTCAGACAACCCAAAAGCAGGATAGCACCTCCATAGACAGGGGAGGACTAGTACCCCAGGGCTACAATGGTGGGGCCGAGAAAGGATATTGGGCACCAATCACTTGACTTTTTAAGGTCTTATTGAAGAACGGTTAGGGAGGATTAAGGGTTCCAGATACTGTAGCAGATCACATACAGACGCTCCAGATTCAGATCACTGTCCCACCACAGTGTCCGAACCTTATAAAAAGGACCCAGCAACACTGCAAGCACATTCCCGAATTCCGGTGCATCCTCCAAGTGAGTCACCAGGCCCTTCTGAGAGACCAGCCTTCTTCCTGGCTCTCTCCAGCATGGGGCCTCCACTGGGTCCCTGCTTCCTTCACACCAGGCAGGACCACTTCAGCCCTTTTTAGGCCCCAAAACAGGCTATCGAGTCCAACAGCAGAGCTCCATTAAGCAGAACCTCCAGAGGCCTCAGCCCAAAGGAAGAGAGCGAGCACATGGCCTGTCCCCAAATATATATCCTCCCCTGGCATGTACCAGTGCCATAAAACACTTACTGGATTGGCTGAAGAAAATATAAATATTCATGTTTTGTTTTTGAATTCTCATAGTATGACCATAGTATAGCAGTGACATTTACTGGCAACAGTGAGAAATCACAAGCCAATTTAAAGAAGAATTATAGGCAAAACTTATTTTGGATAGAGTAAGGGAGGGTTATAACCAGTCAGTTTTTATTCCCCGCCATCTGTGTCCCATTTCGGAGATTTTCCCATAACCAAATAAGTGAGAGGAAATCCCTGCAAATTAAGGGAATTTCTTGGGGACCTCCCAAGTCACCAGAACCAGTGTCCCCATTGGAAGATTTCCTCTCTATTAATTTTCTGGCGACAACCCAAAATTTGGATTTATGTTATTTTTCCACTTTCAATGATATTGGTAAACAGGACAAGCAGAGAGTGTGAATCTCTACCTTCATCACTTAGAAAGCATGTTACAATTTTTTCCCCCGAAGAGCTCAATTCTTTATTGATTTGCAGGGTTGATTATTATTTTTTTTAATCCGATTTTTTTTAAATTTAAATCCGATTGTTTTGATTTTTATGAAATGTATTTTAATCACATGGGACTGAGTCAACAGCGGGTCAGAGGAGGAGCCACTGCGGGACAGAGATGACAGTTGCGCTTTAAAAAATAAATGATTTAAATCTACTTGATTTAAAAATCAAATCCACCCTGTTGATTTGTTCCTGCACCAAGTATTTTTCTAAATCTGTACAAAGAACGTTGGTCAGTGCAGAGCCTTAAAGTAGTTGTACACCACTTTTACCGACAGGTAATCCTAGAAGGCGGCTTACCTGTAGGAACCGTGAATATAAACTTGAATCGTTTAAGAGATAGTCACTGTATCAGCATGTGCCATCGGCATCGGCACATGCGCACTGAAGAAACAGCTGCTGTGCCGTTACCGGTGGCTCCCGCGTGCATTTGCGGAAGTGATGTCATAGCGGCTCCGGCCAATCACAGCGCCAGAGCCCGCTATACCCTGAAATAACTCCGGGAGACATGTTGCCAGCCACAGCACCGTGTGGGGACCGCTGTGGGGGCTTCGATCTAAGCTATGCATACTAGCTCATTATGCCTTTGTCTTGCAGGTTTCTTTGTGGGGTTTACAACCACGTTTTCAGTGGTTGCCTACTCATTGCTTGTGGCAAGCCATGCCAAGTAAATCTTTTTTTGTCATCCGTTTTTAAATACAACCTAGTATTTAAATATGTTACACCATATTGCATTGCTGTGTTTGTGCCTTCTTTTCTACATTCTATTTTTTTACAAGTTGCACAGCTGGTGAGTCACAGGTTGCACAAATCCCAGCATGCTCAATCGCAAAAATTCCAGCAGGCGCAGCGAGACAGTTGGTAAGCAGCAAATTCAGTAAATTAAATGGTTTAATTTTCTCATACAGGCCTATACACACACTAATGAATAACATCAGAAAATGAACACTGGCACCACTCGTATGTCCGTCTCCATGCTTAATTTGTTAAGAAATTACTTTGAAAAACACCAGCCTAACATTTCTACCTCCTGGCTTCCATTTGACCTTCACTCAGACATGCAGGCAGGAGTATGTGCTTAGCTGTGAAAGCCCCCCCCCCCCCCCCAGATGGAAAAAAAAATATGTCCAACATAAAGGCTCCTGGGATATATGACAGTTTGGCATAGGCCAAAATCAAGGAGGCAACTGAAGAGATGGAAAAAAAAAAAAAAACCCAAGTAAATAAAATATAACTTCCTATCTATTTACTAATGCTAGCAGGAAAAAGATTAAAACAGTTAAAGTAGTTCTAAAGGCAGAAAGCTTTTTATCTTAATGCATGCTACTTAACTGAGCCCCATCTCGATCCAGCAATGTTGCATGAGAGCATCGGCTTCCCGTGACTCTCCCTCCTGGTTGGCTGAGACACAGCAGTGGGTGCCATTGGTTCCCTATGCGGTTAGCGAGCCAACGAGGAGAGAGGGCGGGCGAGGGGCGAGACGCAGCTATGTCTTTAAATGGACACAAAGCAGCGGCTTGGCTCGGGTGCCGTTGACTTGTCGGTATGGTTCCCCTATCCAGATGGTTCCTTTAGAGACTGCGCAGGTGCAATCCTTGCCGACGGAAATCTCCGAACCTCGGCCGGCATCCAGGCTCATTCCTTAACATCCCCGTGGATTGGAGGATGTTAAAAAAAGAGCCAGGAGGCGGAGCGAGCCGTCCGAGCAAAGCGAGGACGTGAGGCCGACTGGCCACTTTCCTCAAATTCCACGTCGCCCTGGATGCAGGCCGAGTTTCGGAGATTTCCGTCGGCAAGGATTGCGCCTGCGCAGTCCTTACAGGAACCATATTGGCAGATCACCGTCACAGAAAGCTGCTTACTCTGGGGGCACTCAGCAGGAGGGAGGGGCCAGGAGCACCACCGAGGGAGCCAAGATGGAGGAGGATCTGGGCTGCTCTGTGCAAAACTTCTGCATAGACCAGGTAAGTATGACATGTTTGTTATTTAAAAAAAAAAAAAAAAAAAAAAGACTTTATTAATCACTTTAATTTTGATTGAGAGAGTTTTGGAATGATCATTTAAGCCCATACCTACATTTACTAAACTCCATCTCTGCACTTCTTTCCTGCAGTCTTCATTCTGGATGCATGACATCACGGGTCCTCTTCTTTCTCTGGCAGTGGATGAAATAAAAAATATTGCCAATTTACGGATATGACACCACTTCTGCAGCATTCTTCAGTGGGCCCAAGGCAATCCCATGGTGGTCCTAGAAACACTGGGCTCACAGGAAGTGGATTGAACGACTCCCAGTGAGTAGAATACTGCATTAATTACACCCAGTGCCATTTGTCCCAGAAGAGTACCGTCAATGGGTCACAGCAAGTCTGCAAGTGACAGTGCTGGAGGAGACGAAATTAGTTATGTAGTCTAAACGTTTATTTTTTATTTAAAGAAAAAAAAAAAAAAAAGCACAGGCTACATTTTTTTTTAACATTCTTTAACACAGCTAAAGTTAGGCTTTAAATGGTTAACTACTGGCAACTGCAACATGCTTATTGGTTTAGAAATCATCCCTCTGGACATTCTGAAAAAAAGATATCCAGAACACGGATTGAAGAGATCAATGTAATCAATAGACGGAGATCGATATATGTACTTAGCAGTTTCAATTCCACATCTAGTATGGGAATTGCCTAACCGCACAAGATCTTATTGCAGGCCATGAGTAATATCATACAAGACATTTCTCTAAGGAGAAGGAGTTATTTTTAAGGATTACACACAGCAGACAAGATTAAGAAAATACTTTCACACCAGGAGACATGAATCTGCTGCTGTAAGAATTTACTATGAAAACATGAAACGCTGGGAAGTGAGCAGAACATCACTTTAGACTGAGCAGAAGAAGGTTGATAGTGGTGCGGAGTTCAAAACTGGAGCAAAGAAAAGTGGAGCCGTTCCCTAGCAACAACATTCCACGTTTCAATTTTCTACAGAATGAAAAGGAACATTTTCTTTTTTAGGCTGCCATGGACAAGAGGCCTATTATTCCTTCAATCTTTAAAAACGAAGAAATTCACCAAAAAGCACATGCCTTTGGCTTGGTCTAGTATGTGCACCTGTATAAAAAGGAAAATAAAAAAATCCTTGGCCTTGTGCACTTCGTTTTGAATGTAGAGTGTGTACCTGTGTATGGCGTTAACCATAAATGCATTCTACTGGCCTGAATATTAAATGTATTCCAGGTATGAATATTTTATACACTAATACATTGGTCCAGCTTGAACCAATGTAACTATGTATTATAGCATACCTGGTTGATCCCTAAAGAAGCTAGAAACCACTGAAGTAGACACCGCTACTCCAGTGATCTTTCTTCTGGGTCCGGTACCAAGTGGCTGCCCTGCTGCCTTTGATAAGGATTGTTAACCCCTGACACAACTTCAGGGCAAAACTCATTCTGCCGTTGACCCAAATTATGAAAGCATGCAGAGAGCTGAGGAACAGACTGCTTGCTTCCTTCTGTGTCCAGCCGTAGAGAGGCCAAACCCTTTATTTCCTATAGCTTTATAGACAAAATGACATTCACATGAGCACAACTGATAGTCAGTCCATATATGGCTTTCCTTCTTGTAAAAAAGGCTTTTCTTGGCACAAATGTCCTCGTGGCACACAGGGTCCACCACTCAAGCTCACATGGGCTTCACTCAGAGCCATATATGCTCCCTTGGTGAGAGGAGGGGTGACAGCTGTTTGGTATTAATAGTTCTATGTCCCTGGTTTGGCCTCCCTACTGTCAACTCTTTTATATTTCGCATAGCGCCCAGACAGGGCTAATCCGTAGTCCTCCAACGAAAATTCAGGAAGCGTTCAAACACTATTCTTTCCCTCACTTAAAGATGTGGTATGTGTTTTTCTTAGCAGGTAAGGACGGTAATAGAGGATACGGTCAGTACAACAAAACTTTATCGTAACCAATATAAGCAGAAACAAAATCGATATACCCGAGTACAAATGTGCCACCCAAAATACTGTAATATATTTTCACACATACATATGTATATATATCTTATATAGATCAAAAAATAAAACTATATAAGAATATAAAAGAAATAGAAGAATATAAGAAAAGAAAGGCAACATTTGAGTAGCTCTAATAAGAAATAGCATAACACAAAATATTCATTTTGGTAACTTCCATCACACCTTCTAGACACAGAGCACCCTTTGGCACTGGCACCATTTTGCGAATGTATTGCCTTTTATGAATGAATGCAAAGCATACTCCCTGAGTAGATAAGGTGGAGAGCGTGACATCACCGCCGGGTCTCCACATTGTCCAATCTGAGAACGCTACCCATTAATTCAGAAAGCACAAAACATACTCTGAATGGCACTATCACAACCCTGGGTACTGCATGGGCCAGCAGCTAGCTTCCCAACAACCGATCATCTCATAGGTTGATCAGGAGCCTATGGATGTCCTTGTCTGCCACTCCCCTGATCATTTATCCTTCAGCACTGGGGTCACATTAGCTGAATGAGGGGAAACAAAACTAAGGAAGAGAAAACACCGTCAGTACCAATGAGAAAGGTGTATTTGATTTGCAAGTATGACTCGCATCTACTGTTGGGTGTCCTATGTAAGCAGATGTTGCTCTTATATGTAAAACTAGAAGTTTTGTTTTTTACAGTTTAGAATGTGGTGCCTCAACCTTGTGCAAAGGTTGCCTTGACTGAAAAAAAAAAAAAAAAATCGTTGAAAAACCCTGGTCTGTGGTACAGTGGGGAAAATAAGTATTTGAACCCCATGCATATTTTGTACGTTTGCCCACTTACAAAAAACAAAAGGGTCAACATTTTATGAAAAAATAATTGGTAGATAGTCCAGTGCAAAATCCAAAACAATTATATATATCAGGGGTCTCAAACTCAAAATTACCTGAGGTCCACAAGACAAGTTTTCATATCCCATGGGGGGCCGCATACAAACATTCAAACTTTAAAAACAGTACTGGTGTCTGCCAACGCATTATTAACCACCCAGCACTGGCATAGCTCCCAACTGCCCCTGATTTCAAGGGACTGTCCCTGATTTGGAACAATGTCCCTCTTTCCCCTCATTTTGGTCTGATCTATATACTTGTATATAAAATGCACTTTTTATCTTTCAAAAAGTGTTTTCCAGTGCTAAATCTTTAATCCAAATTCTAAATTACTGCATTTGTAAATTTTAAAAGCCAGATAAAGGAATAGTAGTGGTAAAAAAAAAAAAAAAAAAAAAAGCATTTGTGCATTTAATTAACCTTTTTTTTGGAGGTCCAATTCTCTTGGCAGGAGGCGTGTTCTATGCCTACATACGTTTGCTAGTAGGTGTCCCTTATTCCCTTCCTACTTGTTACGACTATAAGGGAGTTGGTCAGATATACATGCTATTAGGGTGAACCTCCGCTTTAAGATGGACCTGTACATGTGCCTTCTTGAGGAGGGGGACCTTGTGGGAGACAACAGTTGTCTCCTTCTCACCAAGCTTCTCTTCATTGGTCTTGTAGCTCATTTCAGCCTGGTCAGGTCTACAATCCTGTCCCTGGCATCCATTGACAGCTCTTTGGTCCTGCCCATGATGGTGAGTTTGAATAGAATAAAGCGATTCTGTGGACAGGTATCTTTTATTCACACACACGCCGAGTTGTTGTTAAGAGTACTGTCCTAAAATGACAGGACTAATCTGTATACCACATGAGCACATACTGTAGCCAGTCTATGGGAGCCAGAATTATTGTTGGTTAGTAGGGGATCCAATACTTATTTTACTCACTGAACTGCAACTCAAATTTATATAATTTGTATCATGTGTTTTTTTCTGGAGTTGTGGTTGATATTCTGTCTCTATCATTTGAAATACACCTATGATGAAAGTTATAGACCCTTCATTTCTTTCAAAATCTGCAGGAGATCAAATTATTTTTAAGTGGGCAACCTAGACCAATGTAACTATATATAAAATGTCCAACTATTTATACAATATCCAAATCTGAAATACTTCTTTAAAACTAATCTCATAAGCCAGGCAGCCAAGCGGAGGTCGAATTGCTTGATATTGCCAAAAAAATAAAAATAAATATCCAGGGCTTGTTTACATTGGATCAGGTAAATGGCCCGATTTGGAAAACGCAGGTACAAAATTGAGCTTACAGAATTTTTTCCCCCAGAATACATTACAGTGGTAAAGGCAACATTTGTAAATAATACATTTTGTCATGCCTGGGTATTTTGTCTGTACTGGCAAATGCAGTAGTAAACGGCTTGGCATTCACCTGTTGGCTACCAATATAAATTGCTCCTGAAATCTAAGCAATTAGTCCTAAAAAACTTCTCTAAAGAAGGGCACCTTTGCAATATAATAAGCACAGCATGTTAGGAATTGTAGAACGTGTTTAGATAAACTGGAGTAATAAAAGGAAAGCAGGGGTTAAAAAGACTGTGCGATTCCCATGTGAAGGGTTAACTAGCACATTGGAACAGACAGCAGACATAAAACACGACAGGTGTTTGTCTGAGGCATTGAAGATTAGCAGCACCCAGGCCCTGGGGCTGTTACAGTAACTCATAAACAGGTGTTCATTAGCTCTCGCTTTCTCTCTGTGTTTACAATTCACATGAACTCCCAACCGTCAGCACATGTATACAGAACGCCATTGCCGCAATCCATGTGTTGACAACATATAAAGCATCACAAGACTAGACAAATAGAACTCTTATCCCTTTGTTGGCTTTCTTATCCTGATATCTATTGTAATGCATCTGGAGTGTAGAACTGTGTGCATCAATAAAGCAATATTTCTGTGCCTGGAAAACGATGCCGCATGGTATTTACTGTGCAATGACATCATCCACAAAAGGGAGCTAGACTGATGTTAGTGGTTGTGGACGTGATATACTTGAATTTTGAAAAAGCGTTTGACACAGTTCCCCACACATGGCTAATGTGCAAGGTAAAGTCTACAGGCATGGAAGTTTGTAAATGGATAGAAAACAGGCAAAAAAAATAAAAAAAACAGAATTCAGAGAGTAGTGGTTAATGATTCTTACTCTAAAAAAAGCTTGGACACCCCTGCCTTAGACCATTCAAAGAGGGCCAGATTTGTGCTGCCTTGTGGTTGTTTTGTAACTTTCCTTAAAAAAAATCAAAAATAAACTCCTTTAAAAAAAAAATATATTACAATAGCCAGAAATTGGCGATCCACCGCCTTGTCATTCGATCAGCTTAAAAGGAAATTGTCCTGGTTGATGTTGAATGAATGACTGACGGCACTGGTCCAGGACAAAATGAAGTTATTCCATCAAGTCTGGGACCCATGACTTGGATATCTTACTAATGATCCAAGGACACTGGCGACGTAGTTATGGTCCTATTTGACGGGTCTTGGGGCGCTGGATGGTTGCTCTCCTATTTCTCCCCTTTTCCCTCTTTACCGTTTTCTTTTTTACCTCTATCTCTCTCTCTCTCAAGAGTTCTCAAACACCGGTCCTCATGTCAAGGTCATAGTACTAGCAGTAAGATGGACTTATGATTTTATGCCCACGGGACCCTTGGCCTGCGGGACTTGAGATTCCTGGGGTAAGCACCGATTATTTTGCCATTTACATTTGGTTGCACTTTGGGTTATACCCTAGAGTTTTTCCAATTTTGTCGATATTTCTGTTGGACACTGCGTTGCATTTCATGCTTGATGTATGCGCGCTTGATTGCGTTTGCTAATGCATGCTAATGTGTTGAAATGCATTTGTACTGTTGTATAAATCTTTTCAATAAACATAATTGAAACTAAAGATAAAAAATGTTATTCATCCGCATTCCCCCCCCCCCACTTTTACTTACCTGAGCCTTTATTCTATCCAGCACCGTGCACATCTCCAGCTCTTCTCACCCCTCACTTTTGGGTCTGCTGCCTTTCCTGGGGCATCAGGAGCCATTGGCTCCCAGTGTTGTCAGTCAAAGCCGGGGGGGGGGGGGGCAGGGTCGAGTCCTGCTGTCTGTGTCAATGTGTGTGTCAGCATCGGGGGTCGAGAGCAAGCACGCATGAATGCCCCCATTGGAAGCGGCTTCCAATGGGGGCAATGGAGAGAGAGGAGGGCCTGCTCTATGCAGATGGTTTTGCACAGAGCAGCCCAGATCCTCCTCTTCTTGAAGGTCTTTGCTGCTCCTGGCCCCTCCCCCCTCCTGAGTGCACCCTACTAAAAAAGCTACTTTGATTGACAGCAGCGGTAGCCAGTGGCGTAGCATGGGTTGTCCTGTAGCTGGACAGGCCAGCCCCACCGCCGCACATGACCCCATACGCCCAATCACAGGGCGCCTGAGACTGAACATGGCGGCAGAGCACGGGACACAGTAAACTACATTTAGGAGGAGGCAGCCACTGACACGTAGTGGCGGGCGCCCCCCTAAATGTTGCGCCCGCCCTAAATGTGGCTAAGACACTGCTGTGTCTTAGCCAATCAGGAGGGAGGATCCTTACTTAGTGTGGTAGCTTTGTGAATTAAAGTAGCACCATAGACGAAACTTTTTTCTTTTTTAATTTTGGATCGCGTAAGGGAGGTCAGTTTTCTTTCGCTATCTCTGTCCCATTGGGGAGATTTACCTTCACTTCCTGTCCCATAGCCAAAACAGGAGGCGACAGGGAATCCCTGCAAATTAAGGGAATATCTTGGGGCCCTCCAGTTCACCAGAATTAGTGTCCCCTTTGGAAGATTTTCTCTTTGTCATCGTTCTGGGGACAACCCAATATTTGGTATTTTCTTATACATTCACTTTAATTTATAATGGGTGTGATACATTTGCCTATATGTCTCAGTTTACTGCTCCCTGCTAGCCATGGGTAGAGGTAGAAAGGAATTTCATGCGATTCATTCCTCTGACAGGTTATTGACGTGCTAATGTCCCCTCACTATTTCTAAAGGTTAATTGATCTATTGTGTTGTGTGAAGGAGAGCTGGGTTTAAGTGGCTTGTGTTAATTATTCTGATTGCTTCATTGTGGTAATTATCGGTCGAGCGGTCTGGTTGATGTATTCAGTACAGCTAGTGCTCAGCGTCATTGATGTCATTGTCTAAAGAAAATGTGTTTTCAGCATCGGCCCCGTCGTGTCTACCTAGTCATCTGTATGGAAGCCCCAGTGTGAGGGGGGCGGAGATTTGTCATTGTAACAGTTTTGGAAATGACATATAAGCTGTGTGTGATATAACATTAAAGTCTGTGTTGTTCAAGCAGTAAGCTTGTCTCATGTGTGGCTTTCTGGGCGATTCCAGGGATATCCCTCCTCGTGGAATATTGGGGTGATTTTCGTTATGGGAAGAAGGGAACGTTGACGGGGATATCATACCGATACCGTCACAATGGGTAAGAGGACAAAATATATAATCTCAATAATGGGGACAGAGTTGTCAATAACCATCCAAGAGGTATTCCATTCCCTCTATACCAAGTCCAAAATAATAAAGAAAAAAAAAATAAAAGAAGGTTTTGCCTTCAGTTATACTTTGCGTTGTGTACATGAAGTTTGTGCGCTGTGCCCACAGCCCACAACTGCATTGGACTCTGTGGCAGCTGGTGCTCCAAATTTTTTGGGGCGCAAACAAACTAAAAAAACACACACACACACACACACACACACACACACACACGTGCAGCCCCTGTGCCCATCAATTGCCGCCACTGTGCCCCATCAATTGCCGCCACTGTGCCCCCCCGCCCGGCACTTACCTGTCTTGGCGCTGTCCTCCATGTCTTCTTCCCGTCTCTGCTATGATTGGATGCCTTATAGGCGTCTAAAATCACAGTGCTCGTTGCTTCAGCCAATCAGGTGACAGGGTAACCAGACCCAAGCACCCGATTGGCTGAGAGGCGGGTCAGTGTTAGGGAAGCAATTTGCTTCCCTAACATAACACTGTAAACCGTGGAAGCACATCACTGTGCCCGCTGTTTACAAATTTGGAAGCCTATAAGAGCCTATGGCTCCAATCAGGACGCCTATAAGAGCCGACGGCTCAAATCAGGCACTTCCAAAAAAAAAAAAAAAAAACACTGCTGTAATTCAGATGCCCGGCTCCCGACACCTGAATAGGGGGTGGCAGCGGCGACAATAGATTCATGCAATGCATGAATCTATCTATTGGTGATAGACAGGTGCAGGAGAGAGGGGGCGGCGCTCTTGCGCCCTTTATGGACACACCAGGGACCGCCACTAATGGGATTGCACCAAGAAACCAAAAACATTGATAGGTTTTCTGACTCCCTTCCAATGTACATGTATGCATCTGTACAGAACCCTAGGGCCTTAGTAGATGTAAATTATCTATAGATTCATTGAGGAAAAAAATAAATAAAAAAAAGTTTGCTGTGATGCAGGACTTCATATACTCCTTGAAACGGATTGTAATCAGAAACTAGAAAGCACAGGCCGATACTGATTTTTTTTCTCTCCCCTAAGCAAATCACCCAAGTCAAATCCCTTAATGTACGCGAAAGCTCCCATCATATCCCTTCTGCTTTCCAGCTTATGACAGAGTACAGGAGAGAGGAGGAAAAAAACCTGACAGATCTGCTTTACTTCTTATAAGCACAATAACAGCACAAATCTCTTGGGTTCTGCAGGAAAAGATTTAGAAAATGGGACTTATGCAGTCTTCTGTCTGTATCTGCATCACAGCACATTCTGTGCCAGAAATGTGCCCTCATTTATTATACATATTTTTATACAGGATAACTGTAATAAATTAGCAGGATATAATTTAAGACAGTGTATTACTGAAATTACTAAAATGCTAAAAACTGCCATCAAAATGATAAAGTGAGCTTTAAAGTGGATACAGAGAACACAGTCTTCCATTATTATTCAGGTATAAATGTAATGTTCCAGGCTACAGACATGCTTCAGTTCTAGGGCCCAACACCTTCTATACCGCCTATTGCTCAGTTATGATGCAACCATTAGGCTCCATGCATACTGGATGTTAAAATATTATAAAAAACGGCAGTAGCTTTGCAGCGAGTCTTTCAACGTTCAACGTTTTTGCAAAAGCGTTTTTCCGTGTCAGCGTGTTTTATTTTTTTTAGAATTTAATGGGTCAAAAACGTATAAAAATGCTGGTAAGCCACGTTTGAGAGTTTAGTGTATTTTGTGGTCAGAAAAACAACTCCTGATCGCGTTTTTAGGGCGTTCAAAAAACAGCCCATAAACTCCACTGCTGATAAATGTCCAAAAACATGGACACATAGAATATTGGCTCCATAGTGCTCACCTCACTCAAAGTCCCATGGGCGAATTTTTCTTTTTTGACATAGAATAACAGAGTGGAGTTTATGGGCTTTTTAAAAACAAAATAAAATTCCCAAACTCCAAAAAACGTCCGTTTATGAGCTCCAGTGTGCATGGAGCCCAAGTTGCACGTACAGGAGACGGGGCTGATGCACACAGAATGCACTTCACCTTTTTGTATAGAATGCATCAAGAAAAAAAAACTTCTGCCTTTAGAACCAGTTTAGAGGTGTGTATTATCCCTAACTTCTACCTTTACTATCTAGCATCCCAGCTAGTTAACATCCATGATTGGCTTCATCCCAATCCCAACAATGCCTGTACCACTACTGAAGGAGCTATAGTCTCCTCCTTTGAATCTCTTCATAACATTGTATATAGCAGGGATATGCAATTAGCGGACCTCCAGATGTTGCCAAACTACAAGTTCCATAAGGCATAGCGAGACTCTGACAGCATCAAGCATGACACCCAGAGGCAGAGGCATGTTGGGACTTGTAGTTTGGCAACAGCTGGAGGTCCGCTAATTGCTTATCCCTGGTATATAGAGACCTGGACCAGGTATGACCATTATACGTACCTCCACCTCCTTATTCAAAACTGTAGTAGCAAAGCTTTCCACTGACTCCTGGAGGGCTTCCCCGAATAGTCATCTGTGGTTTAAACCTACTCAAGGAACTATGCTCCATGCCTGACCCCAAAAAGATAGATAGATAGAGAGATAGATAGATAGATAGAGAGTGAGAGAGATGGAGGCAGTGGGTCCCTGCGCAACCTTAAAAAGACTGTTGGTTTACGCCAGATTTTGTAGAGAAAGACAGCTGTGTGTTGGGCTATTTATTTCTGACCTGACTATGGCTCAGTGCCCCACCCAACAGACAGGAAGTCTGTGCCTGGGAGTCAGGTGGACTCCCATCCCTCTGAGAGGAGTCAGACGCTGCATGGGTGCAGCCAGAGCGAGCATGTCTGCAGGAGGCAGATGTCTTTGATGATTGAGCAGCAAGGCACTGATCAGGAGTAAGCTAGGAGAGAGCTCAACTCTAGGAAACGGTTTGTTCTGAGGAGCAGACCCAAGGCCTAGGCTAAAGGCCTGAAACAGCCGGATGGCAAGAATGAAAGCCAGGAGGCTAAAGTGTTGCATATGCAAGATACAGTAATGGCGGGACCCCCCTGCGAGGGCTACTGATGTATTTGTGAACTTTTTTTGTGCTTTTAAATAAAATCCTTCTCTCGGATGCGCTTAGACTTTGACTTACCACATACCTATTTATTTTATCATTACCAACTCAGACACCCAATACAAAAAAAACACAATTTGGTTCCCTGGATAGCCCTCTCAAAATGCCAGACCTGAAAAAACTTTAGTTCCCCGGACCAGACAAAACTCATCTCCACCTACATCTCGACTCTCAACAAACACCAATCCTAGCTTTAAGACAGCACAAAAGAAATGGGACTCCCTAGATGCCCCTATCACAGAAGATAACTGGTCTGAATTCTTTCTTCCAGGGTAATCCAAATTAAAATATTTCATCACTCACACCTCAGTCCAGCTAGGATATATAAAATGGGAATATGCCCCTCTGCCGAATGCTTCCGGAGATGGGGACAAGCAGCTGATTTTCTCCACTGCTTTTGAACCTGTCCCATAGTGCAAGATTTCTGGAGGAACATAGGCTCCTTCATCTCCTCCGCACTGGGTCTCCCAAATATAGTCAACCTCAAGAGTTGTCTCTTGGGCATCTTTAGCGACCCCACCAGGCCAAGAGGCTACTCTGCATTCTTTATTTCTATGCAAAGAAGTCCCTTCTACTGACGTGGAAGGGTTTAGAGCTCCCAACTCAAAATCTTTGGTTAAACCAGGTAAATGAGTCCCTGCCTTTATAGAACTTACCTTTGATGTCTGAAAGAGGAAAAAACATTCCACAAAATCTGGGGCAGATGGCTAGCTAGACCCAAGACCCTCTTCCCCATACTGCCATAATGGAAGCTTCTACTGTGAAATCTGCACTGTTCTACTACGCTGTACTTTGCCATAGTCATAATCTATGGAACTATAACAAGTAACCTCCAAGATTGATACCCGTATAGGATGTATTTCTACATTTCTAGCGAAATGATGTACAACCCCCTTAGTTATAAGCTGGAATAGGAGCATGCTGTACTCTTGAGTTTGTATGTATGTTAAGAAACTGCAATAAAAAATATCTTAAAAAAAAAAAAAAAAAAGTAAGTGTGTATTATACATAGCTGCCACATGTGCATGATATTCAGTACACTACCATTGTTAACAATTATGCTTGAAAATCTTCCAGGATTCTCAGTACTGACTGAGTATACTGTGAGACAGATTTTTTTTATTGCATCTTCTACTAACTGGCTGTTTAAGAATACATTGAAGGGTAGTATTTTACATGAAGAGAAAGTATTCATATTAAAAATGCATTAGAAAATATTTATATTGCAATTAGCAAATCTCAGCAGAACTGTCCCATGGATTACATTTTTTCGTATTGTTGCTGGAATTACCTTTATTTAGCATGGTTTACATACAGCTGCAAGTGTGGTCTTCATCCACTCCAGACAGCTTCTACGTTTCTCAATTAGGGGCTCGGATTTACTGCTAGCCAAGTATTGACCCATAATTACCAGTTTTGTTTTTCACCTGTACACAGAGATGGGTTTCAGACAGAGAACCGACATAATCCCTAAATCAGAGACCATCTGCTGCATTTACCAGAGACACGAAGGCTGCCTCACAAGCTGCAGACTATATCCCACACAAAGTACACTATTACTGCACACCTACTGAGAAGATTTAACACTTGTATAATCCTAAAACTGAGCAGCTGGGTGAAATGACAACTAAAATCATTCCTCCCCCTATGCATACTGTCTAGATTGGTGCCATTACACAAGAATTCTGCAGTGTTAGTCACACATAAACGTACCTCAATGAAAATTCAAGAACACAGCAATCTTTTTCTTGCATCCTTGATCCTCTGAATACACTGGAGTTCTTATACAAGTCCTACAGAGTCGTTGGTTTGTTATGTCTACTGTTTGTTCTCACCCCCCCCCCCCATCCTTTTTAAAATATGGAGTTCTTTTGTAGTTTTTAATTTGACATTTTTCGTATATATGTCACGACACCGATTCCAAAAGGTAATGTGTGAACTGTTATATTCAAGAGAACCTTCACCCTCATGTATGGCTTTACAGGATTCTCCTTCCTCCCTGGTTAGGCAGTTTCCGGTTTCTCACCAAGATGACAAAAACATTACACATCCCCACCTCCCCAACCTCCCTGGAACACTGAAGTCAGGTATCCCAGGATGCTTCAAGTTGAATGTCCATAAAACTGCACATGTGCTTTTAAGTCTTAACCTGCCTCCTGAACAAGTTACGGTGTGCCAGGTCCTATGAACGGAGTTCTATGAGAAGGAGATGGATATATTTACCAGTAACCCTCCCCCCCCCCACTTCAGACCTTTACCTGCACCTTCCCCTAGGACAGAGGTAGGCAACCTCAGCACTCCAGCTGTGGAGAAACTGCAAATTCCATTGTGCAGAGGTTGCCTACCCCTGCTCTAGTTTATAAGGAAAAAATTACTAAGGGGCTGGTCATGGACTTTATCGGCATGGTAGGTTGGTAAAGATAACAGTCACCACCAATGGGAAACTTTATATAAAAAATTATTTATTACAAAAATATACTTTAAATAAATTTTAAAATTTATCTCCAAGAAATATACACATAATGTCTAATTTACACAGCGTTCACAGTGATTGAGGTAGCTTAGTCACAGAAGATTATATATGATTATAATAAAGTAGCACCCAATTTAGACAATACTAGATTGGAAATAATAAATGACGTCCTGATGCGGACTAACACTTAAGAACATAGATGGATAAAGTAACTCCTGGAAAAAGTCTTCAGATAGTATCAACTGGAGATCTTAGCATTTGCGCTGGATTGATAGGGGTCCCGACATGTTTCGCGCTATAGATAAGCGCTTCCTCAAAGGACCTATTTAGATCAATGTGCTGTATTGATTGAGACACAAACATGAATATATAGTATATGTTTTTTTGACAAATAAATATGTACAGCAAACTGTATGTATATTCAAAAATCATGAGTGCTAATACATATCATGCACTTCGGTGAAGAAAAGGACGGAAAGGTGCTGCTCTAGGACCTACTACTACCACCACTACTACTTTTGTGCACAGTTGGTCTACTGTACAAAATCTTTTGCTTTTCACACATTGAATAAAACTCCTGGGAATTTAACATCCGATACCAACGATCGACATTTTGCTGATACATTTCACAGTCTATGTTTTTGTGATATGCTCCACTTTCCCCGAACATCAGAGTGTTTTGCATGGTTGGTTATATTTAGTACACCTTTTTGTGTCCTCTGTTTTTTTAGGGTTGATGTGAACTTGTCCTGATCTGTATGGTATTGCCAAATTCCTTGACAATTAAAGTGTTACTAAACCCAAGACCCTGCATTCACTATATCATGTCTCCTACAGTACACAGAACATGGAAATGCAATTAGTTTAGTAAACAAACTGCTAAATATGCGAGAAATGTACTACAAACACTAACTATTAAATTTGAAAGGAAAAAACAACAAAAATACCCAAATTATAACACTGATACAAAAAAAGGAAAAAATAGTGATGCGCTGAAATCAACTTTTGCTGGTAATATATGTGTACAATATGTGCAGAATTGATACCAAATATACACACTCAGGAGGGTATCAATAAGAAAACCACAATAAAAAACAAATAAATTGTGGGGAAAAAAAACAACCCAACATAGAAAAATCTCTAGCAATCAAAACCAAACTGAGCATGTGTGCCTCCAATGCTCTGTACCATTAGCAGATGGATTGGGGACAGTAAAAGAAGAGGTTCAGGGAAGACAGGATCAAACAGCTTTTTTACCTCCCAGTGAGCACTAAAGGGGCAGCACATTGTGACTGAGAACTGAGCGATCATGTGATCACTCAGTTCTCAGGCTGGGGACAACTGCAGCATGAACAAAAAATAACTCAGCGTGTATACCCAGCCTTAGGTTTTTACATGCTCTTTAACATGCTCTTCTTCTGGTGCAGCAGCCGCTCCAAGATGTCACTAAAAGGAACTGTTAGAAGACCTGCTCTTCATTCAGAAAGCCCATTGTAGGCACTTTTGGCTGTGGAAACGGTTCAACATGGGCACCCTGACCAGTCTGTGGCTATGCAACCCCATACACAACAAACTGCAATCCACTGCATGTTCCGACATCCTTCTATCGGAACCAGCATTAACTTTTACAGCAATTCAAGTTACAGAAGCCATTTTATGGGATCGGACTACACAGGCCAGACTTCACTCCTTACGTGCCATCAATGAACATTGACCACTGATAACCCTTTTGCCATTTCGCCAGTTTTGAACGACTTTTGGTAGGTCATGACCACTGCATACCAGGAACACACCACTAGAGTGGTAGTTTTGGAGTTGCTCTGACCCAGTTATCTAGCCATTACAATTTGGCCTCAAAGTCGCTTATATCCTTAAATTAGCTCATTTTTTCTGCTTTCAACACATCAACTTTAGGGCCAATATGTTCATTTGCTGCCCAATACATCCCACTCACTTTCACATGCCATTGTAATGAGATAAATCAAGGTTATTCACTTTACCGTCAGTGGTCATATTATGCCCCGATTGATGTAAAAGAATTCTGCTTAAAGTGCACATATCTTTACAGCAGAAGAGACCCCACAATTAATGTCTCTGAGTGTGTAGATAATTAATATTTTTCATAGTCCAACCTACTGTGTGCTCTGACCTTACAAAGTCCAAAATTTGGGTTGGAGGCAGGCTTAAAAAAAAGGACCCCTTCACTCTGCCCCCATGCTAAACGCTCCATTTTAGTGTAAGGGCAGCTGTGCATTTTGAGTTGCAGTAAGAGGACCTCACACAGTTTCCTTTAAATTTTTTATGGAAATGTACAAAAGTGACACTTCATTTATTTTGTCATTCTATTAGCTTTTTGTAACTTACAGCTGCCCCTCTCCAGAGGAAATCAATTACAATAAGTTCTGTGCAAGGCAATGAAAACTGTTAAAGGGGATCCTGTACCAGTTTCATCAGACAGCCCAACTGAAAGTAATGGAAACCTGCAAGCTTAAAAAAAAAAAAAATTTACCCCAAGAATACAGTCAAAATGTGAACATTTCGTTCTAAAGTTTCAATGGAATTTTTCTCATAAGTACTAAAAAGTACACCTGAATAAGGAATAATATGTCTATTCCAGCATGTGAATGTTAGTAATTTGGGCTGTACGTTGGTCTAATAAAAAGCCATCAAACAAACTCTTCCACCTAACTTCAGTTCATCTTTCATAGTGCTTCAAAGAAAAAAAGGCCAGCTCACCCATCCTCTGAAACATTACCCAAAGTTGATGATATAGCAAAGAACGGAAAGAATCCAATTAATATATTTCGATTTCAGATCAGAGAGGAATAATCTGTGGTAGGCAAAGGCCATGCCTATAGTTAAAAATCCATCCAATGCATAAGGAGAAGTGGCAGGCAGATTTTATGAGCACAATTACATCTGATGAGTCAAGGGATAAGATCAAGGCTTGGTCATATTAGAACAAACCCAAACATTCCCAAATTATTAATTCTAGCTTATTATTTATATAGCACCTCATTAAACCTAATATTTCCTTAAGGATGAGATTTCAGTCACCTTATCTGTCCAGATAAGGGTCTTTTTAATTCTCTAGTACATCGTTTCTGCTAAACATTAATAGGAGACATGTTAATATTAAACCAACTAACTGATAAGTCAAACAAGAAAATGGTGGATGTATACATACATACATACATACACACACACACACACACACACACACACTAAATGGAGTAAATGGGGATGTCGTACTAGTTCATCACCCATCAACCCTTCTCCTATACAGAGGCGTTAGCCAACAGAAAAATTAGTAGATCTCGCCTATCTTTCAATTTACCATCAAAAACCACAACAACTACTTTCTAATACAGAACATAAATGCCCTCATTGCAAAATATAATCCCCAGGATAAGAGGCCTTGTTTGGTATATTAGAAATATTTTGTCTTTTTTCCAGTTAAGTTTATCCAAAATATACTCCATAGGATTATGATGTACTCTATCGTACTAGCAAGCAAATCTGTATGCTTTTTCCCCCCCTTACCACCTGTTTTAAAGTGTCCATGTACAGGAGTTCAATAGCGCAAGCTGAAACGTACCCAATTAAATAACTTGGAGTGACCTTATTGGGCATCTCTTTTTGATGTTTCAATTAGAAGTGAGCATGAAGGTAGACCTCTACTGCCATGCAGTTGTTGTGCCCAAGCACTATTGATTATCTACATGTCTAACAGCTACTTAGGGATTACTTGAATCCTAAATTTAATATGTCCTTTCTTGACTGGTTCTCTAAAAAGATTTGTGGTTTGTAGTACTGCCTTGCAGTCATGGCATCCATAAAAATAAAAAAATACAACGGGGACATCATTTGAAGAATTTGCATGTTCCCTGTGTTTGTTTGTGTTACTTTAGGGTGCTTCTGTTATTTGGCTTCCATCTAAAATTCTACAGAGTGTAAGGCGTTTTAATGCAGGAACTTATTGTACTATTAAATACAATGGCATCAACTTGCCTATGGAGCTTGGTCAGGGCACTTCAACGTCTCACCAAAACATCTCTTCCCAATAAAGGTAGCATTCATGCAGAGTGAAAAAATAATTGCTTCTTCCTCCAAAAAGGCCAGAAAACAATAAGTGGCCGGTCAAATTTTATTGTTGATGAAAAAAGCTCATAACCTTGCATAAATAGGTGTTTGTTTGCATTTTAAAGGATCACTAAAAGGAATTTTTTTTCCTTTACCTTACTGCAGTACTGGTTTCATGTCCTTATTGTTAGTTTTTGCTTTGAAGTAGCTGTAATTCTGCTGTGATCTCCACACTTCCTGGTTGTCTGGCTCCTTATAACCACAGTACTGGGAGCTTTTCACGGTGGTCAAAGTTGTCATTACTGTGTGTCTAAAACTCCTCAGAACCAATCAGATTCATTTTAAAAACAAAACACTGCCCTGGATTTGTTTGTTTTTGTTCTGTGGGTCTCTTTACTTCACAGAAACATGAAACCAGTTTAAAACCGAAAGTGAAACTAGAGGCACATTATATGATTGAATTGAATCTATTTTTAATCATTTTTAAAAGGAATCAGTTAACTTTTATGTCTCTATACCCTGTAAACAGTCATTTCAGCAAAAAAATTTTTTTCCTTTAGTGACCCTTTAATATCAGCTCCAGAAATCCCAGACTGCATTGTTTGCAAATGTTGGGCCATACATGAATAGCTCAAGTTGGCGGTTCTATATTAGATTTTTTTCAAGCTACGATTGACAATATGTATATACTCTGTATGTGCTGTCAGATATGGAAGAGCTATATAAGAACCCTTTCACACGCCTGTGCCATTAGTGCCAATGCGCCGCTTGTTTTTGCAGCACTTTAGCGCAACACCTTGCAATAAGGAGTAGGCCTTTCACGAAATACTCAGATTTACTGCCAATATGGTCACATATGGAATAATGGAATCGTTCAGCAACAAATTCTGAACCCTCTGCCATCTACAATGCATATCTGGTAAAACTTGTATTGTGGCTTACGAGGCTGAAATTTGGAGTACTGGGGTACCTCTGTTCATCCTTGATTCCTCAGATAAATTGAATAAAATAAAACCCAATGTGGCTAAACACAGATGACACCGTGCTCATGTGCCAAACGCAGTGTGATAATCAAAGAAAAATGCTAGTATGGTACTGTAGCAGTATACCTGTATATGGTGAATTTTAACAGCTGAATAAGAGAACAATTCTAAAGTCAGTACCGTATTTTCCGGCGTACAAGACGACCTTTTGCATGTAAAATAATGCCCCAAAAGTCGGGGGTAATCTTATACGCCGGGTACCTGTCTGTAAGATGGCGGCCATCCATGATTCAAAAGCCGCGCCTCCTCCTCCAGGCTGTTCCGTGATAGGCGGAACACTCATTTTCCCAGCAGAGCCTCTGTTCAGTGTTCCGCCTATCACGCATGCCTTCTCATCCTCAGCCTCGGACGAGAGGACATCCGTGATAGGCGGAACACTGAACAGAGGCTCTGCTGAGAAAATGTGTTCCGCCTATCACGGAACAGCCTGAGGAGGCGCGGCTTTTGAATCATGGATGCCCGCCGTCTGACATACTCTGCAAACAGGAGAAGGTAGGGAGATCGTCGAGGCAGGGAATGGAATGGCACAGTGAGGCATATTACTAATGGCACAGTGAGGCATCTTACTAATGGCACAGTGAGGCATCTTACTAATGGCACAGTGAGGTAGGCAATGGCACCGTGAGGCATGTAATGGCACAGTGAGATCTGAAAAAAGCCTGTTTCTGTCAGCGGTTGTTCTGGCTACCCCTCAGCTTCCAGACAGACTAGTATGAAGGGGGTCGTCTTATACAGGGAGTATATCCCAAAACCAACATTTTAGCTGGGAAATTAGGGGGTAGTCTTATATGCCCAGTCGTCTTATACGCTGGCAAATATGGTATTTGTTTCAAAACATAAGAACATTTCACACAGGAAAGATCTGAGCAGAAAAATAAACAAAAGCATATACAGTAAATGTCAAAAACCAGATTCAAACCCTCATCTGCAAATGTATACTTGGTATGCCACATCTATGATAAAGGAAACCATGGCCTTTGGACAGCATAAGCGTCCTGGTTTAGCTTTTACATAACAGCTCCTTCAGCTCCCATTTCCCTTAGGCTGGAGCTGGAAAATATGGAGGTGGTAAATCATAAGCAGCCAAAACACATGGCCCACCTCCCTATCTCACATTTGCAGATTATGCCTAGGGAGAAGCAATTGCTGTGTAAACACAACCATATAGATGTGAGGTATCTGCTGACTGGACATAACCGATATACAGCAATGATGGATGAATAAAACAGTTAACTTGCAGACCGCGCACCATCGAAATACGTCCACAAGGTGGCTCTGCTGGGCGAGAGCACGTAATATGACGTCCTCTCTCCCAGCCGCCACTAGGGGCGCGCGCACGCCCCCCGCTCGCCCCCGACTCCCGTGCGTGTGCCTGGCGGGCGCGATCGCCGCCGGGCACACGCGATCGCTCGGTACAGAGCGGGGACCGGGAGCTGTGTGTGTAAACACACAGCTCCCGGTACTGTCAGCAGGGGAAATGCTGATCTTCGGTTCATACAATGTATGAACCGAGGATCAGTGTTTCCCCTAGTGAGGCCACCCCCCCCCCCCCCCCGTAAGAACACACCCAGGCATACTTAACCCCTTCCCCGCCCCCTAGTGTTAACCCCTTCACTGCCAGTGGCATTTTTAAAGGTAATCCAATGCATTTTTATAGCACTGATCGCTATAAAAATGCCAATGGTCCCAAAAATGTGTCAAAAGTGTCAAAAGTGTCCGAAGTGTCCGCCATAATGTCGCAGTACCGAAAAAAAAAAAATCGCTGATCGCCGCCATTACTAGTAAAAAAAATATAGTAAAAATGACATAAAACTACCCCCTATTTTGTAAACGCTATAACTTTTGCGCAAACCAATCAATAAACGCTTATTGCGATTTTTTTTTACGAAAAATATGTAGAAGAAAACGTATCGGCCTAAACTGAGGAAAAAAAATGTTTTTTTATATATTTTTGGGGGATATTTATTATAGAAAAATGTAAAAAATATTCATTTTTTTAAAAATTGTCGCTCTATTTTTGTTTATAGCGCAAAAACTAAAAACCGCAGAGGTGATCAAATACCACCAAAATAAAGCTCTATTTGTGGGAAAAAAAGGACGCCAATTTTGTTTGGGAGCCACGTCGCACGACCGCGCAATTGTCTGTTAAAGCGACAGAGTCCCGAATCGCAAAAAGTACTCTGGTCTTTGGGCAGCAATATGGTCCGGGGGGTAAGTGGTTAATAAGAGTGCAAATACATATAAATAGGTGACTGTATAATGCAAGTAAAATCACATCACATCATATGAATGGTGGATGGAACCGCAAGATTGTCCAATTTTTACAAAGTGTAAATGGTGCAACTGCGACTCAGTCCAAGAGGTGAAGAAATTGCAAGGTGCAAGTAGAGTGCTGGGTGCAGAAATAAAATCGCAGCATAAAGATAATATATGCAGTCACAGAGGAAATCACAGGATGGTGTTATGCTCCCATCAACATGAATGACTGAACATAACTGATATACACCAATGATGGATGAGATGCAACTGCGACTCAGTCCAGGAGGTAATGCAATTTAATCAAACGAAATTGCAAAGTGCGAGTGAAGTGCTGGGTGCTAAATGACATCAGCAGGTGGCAAGGGGACTTGTTGGTGAATCTTCGGTGTATGGTGACCCCCGAAGGTGTGCTAGCAAATTACCTTACGGTAAGGCTTCCTTCCAGGCTGGGTGGTCAGCAAGGTAAGACCGCTCCAAAGTGTGTGACCAGGCAGGGTAGAGAAAACAGAGGAAGCTCTCTAGTGTAATATGTTTTAAACACTCAGCGGTTTATTCAAACATTTAACAAACAGGGTACTGACATTTATAACAGTAATGCAGTGTATATCACAAACGAGCAGCGAGCTCACACTGTGCAAACGTCACTTCTGGGGTCCTAGTGTCTGACGCGTATCATCGCTGTCACATGACTTTGAAGTAGCATTTATCTTTTCAGTCAGTCTATTTTCATATTTGCACATTCATTTATCAATTATACTATTTTGGTTATTTATACATTTTTACCAATTACACCATTCTATGCTATTGGAGCGCAACACCATCTCTTGATTTTTTCCATCTCTTACTGTGGGTTGTGGTTGGCCCATACGGTAGTTCCCGCACCTTTACCCTCTGCACACATATAGCCGGATTCTCAAAAAACTTACGACGGCGTATCATATGCAAATGACCTAGATACGTCGTGTGATAGTATAGTTCCCTGTCCTGGTAATGGTCGCCCAGGATTCTCAAATAGGCAGGTTGAGGGGCTCCAGGGTTATTTAATGTGGAGGAATCTGTTTAGTCAGTTTCCTCCAAAGTTTATAAAATGCACTTGGGGACCTGGAGCCCGAAGATTCTATAGTGACATGGGTGGGATGGAATCTCCAATCCTGGGACCGGGTTTTGGAAACAGCCAGGAGTCTGGCTGGTTGATTGAACAGGTGGTTCCTGGGCTTATAGTAGAGTCAGGACCAGTGTTCTGGACTCCACTCTCCTGAGGAGTCCAGGCAAGCAAGGGAGAAGCATGCATGTCTGCATGGTATAGACCAGCCGTCACTAAATGGCGGCCCGCGGTCCGAGTCCGGACCGAGTGACGCTTCTTCCCGGACCGCCAGTATAATGTAAATGGCAGCGTTGGTTTGCTGGGATCGCGGGTTTCCTCAGCAATCACTGACGCTGCGTGCATGTGCCCGCCCCCTGCTCCTCACCGCTGGTCTCGGCAAAAACAAAAGTTGACTCACGGGCCGTGAGTAGGGGCGTGACGTCGCGTGCGCCCCGCCCCCTGCTGCTTGCGGTTCCCGGCTCCCCCTGCGAGTAGAGGCGTGACGTCACGGGCGCGCCCGTCCCCCCGCTGTTCGCGGTTCCTGGCTCCCAATGTCTCGCAGCTTCTGCCCCTTCGATATTTAAGATGTGCCCTCCTGCATGCAAGGTATGTGTTATACACTTAACTAGTGATCAAGTATTTTTATTGTGCACACTGCTGGGCATATATAAATTAAAGGTCAGGCTGATGGGCACCTTTTTTTATTTTAAGGGGCACGCTGATGGGTATATTTTTTATGTGCACACTGATGGGCATATTTTGTTAAGGGGCACACTGATGGACATATTTTGTCGTGCCCATCAGAGTGCCCCTTAACATAAAATGTGGCCATCAGTTTGCACATTAAAAATATACCCATCAGCGTGCCCCATAAAATAAAATTTGTCCATCAGCATACCTCGTAAAATAAAATTTGTCCATCAGCGTGCCCCTTAAATTACATTTTGTCCATCAGCGTGCCCCTTAAAATAAAATGTGCTAATCAGAGTGCCCCTTATTTTATGTTAAGGGGCACACTGATGGGCACATTTATATTAAGGGGCATGCTGTTGGACATATTTTATGTTAAGGAACACTCCGATGGGCACATTTTTGGTAATGAGCACTCTGGTGGGCATATTTTATGTTAAGGGGCACGTTTTGTTGTGCTCATCGGAGTGCCCCTTAATATAAAATGTGCCCATCAGGGTGTCCCTTAACATAAAATTTGCCCATCAGAGGGTCCCTTAACATATAATGTGCCCATCAGCGTGACTCTTATTTTATGTTAAGGGAGATGCTGATGGGCACATTTTATGTTAAGGGGGACTCTGATGGGACATCTGATGTAAGGAGGCACTCTGACGGGAATGCCTGATGTAAAGGGGCACTGTGACGGGGACACCTGATGTAAGAGGGCACTGTGATGGGGACACCTGATGTAAGAGGGCACTGTGATGGGGACACCTGATGTAAAGGGGCACTGTGATGGGGACACCTGATGTAAGAGGGCACTGTGATGGGGACACCTGATGTAAGAGGGCACTGTGATGGGGACACCTGATGTAAGAGGGCACTGTGATGGGGACACCTGATGTAAGAGGGCACTGTGATGGGGACACCTGATGTAAGAGGGCACTGTGATGGGGACACCTGATGTAAAGGGGCACTGTGATGGGGACACCTGATGTAAAGGGGCACTGTGATGGGGACACCTGATGTAAGGGGGCACTGTGATGGGGACATCTGATGTAAGAGGGCACTGTGATGGGGACACCTGATGTAAGGGGGCACCGTGATGGGGACACCTGATGTAAGAGGGCACTGTGATGGGGACACCTGATGTAAGAGGGCACTGTGATGGGGACACCTGATGTAAGAGGGCACTGTGATGGGGACACCTGATGTAAAGGGGCACTGTGATGGGGACACCTGATGTAAAGGGGCACTGTGATGGGGACACCTGATGTAAAGGGGCACTGTGAAATTGTACATTTTTCATGTTTTAATAGAAATACAATGACTACAATCTTTCTCAGAGTCATAACACAGACTTGAGATTCGGACCTCGGGCCAAAGAACATTTTGGCGACCGGACCTCCTTGAATTTTAATTAAGTACCCATGGTATAGACAGAGGACCCAAAGCTGTGGTCTGAGCAGCACAGAAGCTGAGAGCACAGAGAAAGGTACAGTGATTTGTACAGGTACGTTGGTACGTGGCCAAGAGGGCTGAAGTGTAAGCCTAAGGGGCTGTATTTCTGAAGAGAGCCAGGTGGCTCGGCATTTTCGGTTGACTATTTCTTTATTGCTGTAGCAACTTGAAACCCCCTACGTGGGAAATTCTGGATGGACGTTTTTCTTTCTTTTAATAAAAGTGGGTCAACAAACCCTTAAAAAGCACAACTGGCGTGGACTCTGCTCACTGGTATGCTCTACCCAGATGCTAAATAACCCCAACATTACAGCCGATTCACGAACGTACTTGCGCCCGATACGCTGTTTACGTAAGGCGTTTTTCTAGCATAAAGATAACCCACCAAAAAGATGGCATGCAAGGTATAGACAACGGAACAGCCGTCGTATTTTACGTCATTTGCGTAAGCATACGTGAATGGGGCTGGGCGTAGGTGACGTTCACGTCGAACGCATTGAGTATTTCCGACGTGATTCTGAGCATGCGCCGTACGAACGGCCTTCATTTACATGGGGTCACGATTCATTAACATACAACACGCCCCCTACCTGCCTATTTTGAATTAGGCGGGGGTTACACCGGGCCATTTGCGCTAGGCCGACGTAACTTAGGAGGCAAGTGCTTTGTGAATACAGTACTTGCCTCGCTATGTTACGTCGGCGTAGTGCAAATGGGATGCGCTAATAGTTTCCACTGTAGCGCAGAATAACTACTTTACCCAATACCTAAAGGTTAATGAGCAATTGTAGCCAAAACAATTTTTCCATTTTGGATGGATTGGGGTGGCCTCAATCCCTAGTAGAGTCTTCCCTCTTCCCATGGTAATCTGCTGTTTCACCTCTCATAATTGATAGCAGCAACCTGCTGAGACCTCCTGCAGCTTTATTTTATCCATATATACCTACTCAGCACATTCTAAATGCATTGATAAAATTGTCTGCATAATCCAATGCCTATAAAGTCTTCTTGTCAAGTAACCGTTGCATGAGCATATAGACCATGGGTCTTCAAACTACGGCCCTCTAGTTGTTCAGGAACTACAATTCCCATCATGCCTAGTCATGTCTGTGAATGTCAGAGTTTTACAATGCCTCATGGGATGTGTAGTTCCGCAACAGCTGGAGGGCCGTAGTTTAAGGGTCCCTGATATAGACAGTTTGGCCTGAGCATTCATATTCATATATGAAAATGCACGCAATTAACTATTTGGGGGAGCCTGCTAGTGGCAGTGATCATCTCCTCTGCCTGTAGGCACCTTTACGATCTCAGCTTTCTACCTGTGAAGTCTGATCTGAAACATTAGGAATAAACGGCCCATATCTTTCAACGCCATATAAAACCATCTCACCGGTGACTGCAATTTGACAGACATGTCTCATTACCCTCCAATTCTGACTGTGTAAGGCAAAAAAAAAAAAAAAAGTCAACACAGCACCACAGGACGCTGTCTGGATTATGACAGCTGGCTCCTGATACACTGGCAATGTCACCCCGCCTTGCTGCATATATTAGGAGATAACCAGAGATGAAAAACAGTCATGTGTTACATCAAAGGAAGAGGAACACAAATATTCCAGTGCTCACAAGATCCTGTTATCTTTGCCATTTTAATTCTCTTTCCATCCGGCAAAACAAGCATTCCTGGCTGTCAGAGAGCTGAACTGCGCAGGAAGGTTCCGTGCTGAATTATCCATGAAGCAATCTAGGAGGGGGAATGCTGAGGGATGCGCTAGCATTTTGTGAACAAGATAAAAGAACAGATAGGATTGTAGGTGGCACAAATGTGTACTGAACCCACCAATCGATGGAATCGCTTTTATTCCTCAAAAGTCAGAAGCGTTAAGTGTAATTGAAAAAAAAAGTAAGATAAAAACAAAAGTACGCCAATTACAATCACTATTATTGAATTATAAGCCTTAGAAAGATTCCTCCATGATTTATCTCTTCTAAAAACCCACAAGCTGTATAATCAGTGCCAGCCCAAGACATTGTGCTGCCTGGGACCAAGAATGAAATGCTGCCCCCCCAGAAAAAAAATCACGCCAACCAAAAGGCCCCCACATTCATTATTTTATATCATCATAACTAAAGGGGACCCGTCATGGCTCTATACATGTATAAAGGAGTATAAAGAGGACCTGTCATGGCTCTATACATGTATATAGAGGACCTGTCATTACTCTTTACATGTAAAGGAATATCAAGAGGACCTGTCATGGCTCTATAAATGTATATAGGACTATAAAGAGTACTTGAAATGGCTCTATACATGTATAAAGGAGTATAACGAGGGCCTGTCATGGCTCTATAGATGTATAAAGAGGACCTGTCATGGCTCTATACACGTATAAAGGAGTATAAAGAGGACCTGTCATGGCTCTATACATGTATATAGAGGACCTGTCGAGACTCTTTACATGTAAAGGAATATAAAGAGGACCTGTCATGGCTCTATAAATGTATAAAGGAGTATAACGAGGGCCTGTCATGGCACTATAGATGTAGAAAGAGGGCCTGTCATGGCTCTAAACATGCATATAGGCATATAAAAAGGACCTGCCATGGCTCTATACAAGTATCCAGGAGATAAAGGGACCTGTGAATTGCTGGCGGCCACAATGTCTTTTGCGTAAACTAATCAATGTACGCTAATTGTGGGGTTTTCTTGGTACCAAAAATATGTAGAAGAATACATATTGGCCTAAACTGAAGAAAATAGTTTATTTTTCAAAATGTTGGGGATATTTATTATAGCAAAAAGTTAAAAAAATATATATATTTATAGCACACAAAATAAAAACCGCAGAGGTGATCAAATATCACCAAAAGAAAGCTCTATTTGTGGAGAAAAAAAGAAGGACATCAATTTTATTTGGGTAGCGGAGCAGGCGGAACGGGCTGGCGGGCATCAGTATGCTGCCCCCCTAAAAGTGCTGCCTGGTACCCATGGTACCACCCGGCCCTGTGTATAATTATGGGACACAGTTACTATTCAACAAGCTAGGTTTTTGAAAGTGCTTTGAATACTTTAGAACCATGCACAAAAGGGATCTACATCACCTTACAAAGAACTGAATACAAGGTTCCATAGGCAGTTAAAGTGATGTTAAAAAGGTTGTACCTTCTTTTTCTTTTAAAGGGGTTGTAAAGGTTCATTTTTATTTTCTAAATAGGCGCCTTTAAGCTAGTGTATTGTTGGTTCACTTACCTTTTCCTTTGATTTCCCTTCTAAATGTTTTTTTTCTTTGTTTTCCTTGTCAGAATTTCTCACTTCCCGTTTCTCCTCAGTAAGGTTTGGTGGTATTTGATCACCTCTGCGGTTTTTATTTTTTGCGCTATAAACAAAAATAGAGCGACAATTTAAAAAAAAAAATGCAATATTAATTTACTTTTCGCTATAATAAATATCCCCCAAAAATTGAGAAAAACATAATTTTTTTCCTCAGTTTAGGCCAATATGTATTCTTCTACATATTTTTGGTAAAAAAAATAAAAATAATAATAATTCATCGCAATAAACGTATATTGATTGATTTGCGCAAAAGTTCTAGCGTCTACAAAATAGGGGATAGTTTTATTGCATTTTTATTTAATTTTTTTTACTAGTAATGGCGGCGATCTGTGATGTTGCGACGGACATATCGGACACTTGACACATTTATACAGCAATTAGTGCTATAAAACTGCACTGATTACTGTGTAAATGTGACTGGCAGCAAAGGGGTTAACACTAGGGGGCGTGAAGGGGTTAATATGTTCCCTAATGTTTGATTCTAACTGTAGGGGGATGGGACTCACAAGGGGAGGAGACCGATGTGTGTTCTGCTGTACTGGGAACACACATCGGTCTCCTCACCTGACAGGACCGTGGATCCGTAGTCCTGCCGCAATCGGGGGTGCTGGCGGACATTGTGGCTGCCGGGCACGTGCGATGCCGCGAGCGCGCATGCCCCCTAGATGGCCGGAAAGCCCAGGACATCATGTGATGTCCACCCAGAATAGGAGATCCCATCTGTGGACGTCATATGTCTATGGGAAGGGAAGTGGTTAAATAACAAACATGTTATACTTGCATGCCAGTGGTGGCTTTTTATTTGGGGGGGGGGGGGAGGCTGCAAAGCCCCCTAGCTGTCTGCCGGTCCACCGGCACTTACCTCATCGGCGGCACAGCATCGGGGTTTGGCGAGCACACAGCGGCAGGGATCAGTGGGCACATTGTGCAGAGTCTGTGTCCTCTTCAGAGATCACAGCGGCTTCCACTGTGCATCTCTTCCCCTCCTCCTAGGCATCCAATCAAATCACCTGGCCTTTCAGCCAATCAGGAAACAGGCATCAGACTCACGCTTCTTGAGTGGCGGAGAGGAAATTCAGTGTTAGAAAAGCAAATGAATATTTACTTTTCTAGCATACCTGGGTGGGCTCCGAGTGCAATGCTCTGCACTCCCTTTCCCCCCCAATTTCGAAGCCTATGGTTCTAATCAGGTGCTTAAAAATAAACAAAAAAACACCCTTGCCGATGCAATTCATGCGTCCGGCATCCTGAAAGGGGCCAGACACATGAATACAGGGTGTCCGCAGCGGCCCTGAATAGACTCACGCTATGCATGAATCTATCCATTAACCATATAGGGGGTGGTGTGGAGAGAGGGGTCAGCGCCTGTGCACCCTTAATGGACAGGCCGCCCCTGTTGCATGCTCTGTTCAATAATTTTGCACAGGAGCAACCCTGATCCTCTTTTTGGGTGGTCCTGCCCCCCCCCCCCCCTGCTGTGTGTCCCAAGAGCAAGCCTCTATGGAGGCCTTCGAGCAGGTTCACTCCCAAGCTGCGTTCCAGTGAATGGACACTGCCCTTATTTTTTACTGATTGGACTCCATTATAAAAAGGGCAGGGGATGAGTGAAGGAAACACAGACAGACAATCTTACTGTATTACCTCCTTTGTTCTATTATGGGTAGTGGTACAGCTACAGGAGGAGGTTAGTTTTATCTGCCCCTAGCTATGCTCAGCAAAGGTTGAACATGCCCCTTTGCCCCACTGAAATATAACATACAGGTAAACCCAAAAGCGGCACTCCTGGAATGTATATTTACCCTGAACAATTTTACAGTGGAGTAAATTGCCTCGGAATAGGATATGAGGTTTTCCATTGCACTCAGCAAAACTGAGCACAAGGATAACTCTACAGTGCTGCTTGTAAGGTTCAGTTAGTCTGTCATTATGTCTCTGTGGAAGAATGTTAAAGTCAGACTCGGTTCACACTGGGGCGACACGTCAGGCGGCTCAGCCGCCTGACGAGTCGCGTCCCATTCAATGCAATGGAACCGTTCTAATAGGAGCGACGCAAGTCGCTCTGACTTAGAAAAAGGTTCCTGTATGACTTTGGGGGCGGCTCGGTGCGACCTGCATTGACTTCTATGCAGAAGTCGTTTTGCAAATCGCCTCTGAAGTCGTCCTCAGGACGACTTGCAGAGTCGCCCCTGAAGTCGTGCCGCTGGAGTGTGAACCGACTCCGTTTATTTAGGCTTTATGGATACTCCTTTATAAATAGGAGGAATCTTCTGCAGCGCTAACATGTGAGCTGTGATGTCACTTCCAGGATATGCAGGGGACACCTTGGCACATTGCAATCAGTACTGAGCTGAGCTGTTAATGTCACATTGGACTGAACAGTCAAATATGGCCATAGGCAAGATCTTGTTCTGCAAGGCCACAAGATGGATATCCAAGTTTGCAATGTCATTCAATAATTAACCCCTTGTTCTGCCCTCATTTTACAACTACAAACCAATTATTTTTCTCACATGTACACTTCAAGCCTGGAAGTTTGCCCAAACACAAGTCAAATACTTTTTTGAATGTGCAATGTCTATAGATTAAAAGCACTCACTTTTTACATCACATTTCTACTGAAAAAAAAAAAATGTTCATTAAATGTATATTTTGATAAACATTTGAGTTCATCAATAAATGCGTTTAAAAAAAAATGTCTGAATGTTATTTGTGTACAAGGATGTTATGTGTGTTTGTGTTAGGCCCCATACACACGATAGAATCCATCCGCTGAAAAATCCCAGCGAATGGGTTTCAGCGGATAGATCCTATGGTGTGTACACTCCAGCGGATCTCTTTCCGCGGATATTTATCCCCTGGGATGGATTTCCAGCGGATAAATATTTGATGACATGCTAACAAATCTATCCGCTGGAATCCATCCCAACGGATGGATCCGCTGGTCTGTACAGACTCACCGGATCCATCCGTCCAAAGGGATCCCCCGCATGTGTCGTAATGATTCGACGCATGCGTGGAATTCCTTATATGACAGCGTCGCGCACAGCGTCGCGTCATAATCGCGGCGGCGACACGTCATCGCCAGAGGATTTCGGCGCGGATTTCGATTCGATGGTGAGTACACTCCATCGCATTGAAATCCGCGCAAATCCTCAAGAGGATTTATCCACGGATACGGTCCGCTGGACCTCTCGTGTGTATGGGGCCTAAGGCTTTTGGAAAAGTTTTTTTTTTTTTAAATAAATAAATGTGTGTGTGTATATATATATATATATATATATATATATATATATATATATATATAATCATTTTTATTTCATTTTTTGCCTATTCATTCTCACAAGCAGACTGACAAGCCCCCACTGGTACAGTATATACAGCTGAAAACAGGTCTACTTTGGGGAGTCATGATAGACAATTTGACTTATGCATGAAGGAAATTATTCTCAAGATAGAACTTTGGAAACTTGAATGGCTTTGGTGAAGCAAGATATTGCAGTGTTCTAAAACCAGAGCAAAGGATAGTTTCCCCAGCAGATTTGGGGATGTTGATTTACCTTCCACAACCACACAAAACAACTTAGAAAAAACAAATAGATTGTTAAAAAGGATAAGCTCACTTTTACAAAATAATAAATAAATATATAATAATAATCACTTTTTGCTAGGGACATTTAAAGCATTGCACCCACAATAAGCAGATCACAGGTGTAATGTCACGGTCCTGCAGAATGTCTGCATCGGTCTTCCTGTACCGCGGATACGGGCAGGCAGTCGCACTCCGACAGGAAGCTCAGTGAACAAGAGCACTCAACAGCGCTCTGGAAATCCATTGAGAGCTACAAGCTGACACCACTGTAAATTAATAAGAAGGGAGGGGGGGGGGTATGAACTATGAATATAACATTTGCACAATTTAAAGGATAAATAAGTTCACCTTTTGTAACATAAGGCATGAACAGGATTTTATATAGAAAACTGGTGTCCGATGTTGTGCATTTTGCTTATTAAAGCAGACTGTATGAGCCTGTAACTGGCAGGTTTGACAGTCTGCCGCAAATATTTATATGAAATACTGGTATGCCAATGGGAAAGTCTGTTCTTCATTGTCCCTAAATAACTAGAGCAGATGTGGTTAAAAACAAAATACGTATTGTCAGTCTGAATTTAGAACTTCTTTCACATATTTCTGTTAACTCTTTTGTTGTTAAAGGGGTTGTAAAGGAAAATTTGCTGCTGCCACCCTTGGCCTGGGATGGTAATAACACCCCCAGGCGAGCAATGGTAGTAACTCCCAGCACAGCCATGGCTGGAACAGAGGCTAAATTGCCCTCAATCATATTTGTCCGAGCCAAATAACGACTCAGACCCCCTGTAAATTTACAGCAGCACCTGTTCAACAGGAGCAGGGCGCTACACGTTATACTTACCTGCTTCTGTGTGGTGGTTTTGCACAGAGCAGCCCGGAATCCTCCTGGGGTCCCATGCCAGCGATCCTTCCTCCTGCCGGGTGCCCCCATAGCAAGCAGCTTGTTGTTGTGGAAAATTCTATAAATGTATGTTGTCAGATGTCCCCCCAGTTCGATTTTGCTGTTATGCGCTCTAGTGAGCGAATTCACACATACAGACGTTGGTGGAAGGCCATTGGCGCAAACACCTTTTCATGGACACAGCAGATTTGCGAACTCCTTTTAGGGACGCTCATTTATGCCTCAGCAAGGGACTGGCCACTTCCTGTCGACTGCATTAAGTGACTCCGAGTGGACAGATCTGCGTACATGGAAACTGTAGCATAACTATACGAAAATTATGGTTAGTATGGTTTGCAACATTGGCAATGGTGGTTTGCACACGGCTCTGTGCAGTGGCCATGCTTTCTGATTCCTTTGTCTCTCACAGAGCATGGCCACTGCCCCCAGCCGTTTGCACACACCACTACTAAGCATTGTTTGAATCACATGTCTGATTGGTTCTTTTGAAAGTATACAAACATGTCTGATTGGCTGTTTTGTGAAGCCACACCTTTTGTTACTGATGTTGACCCTATAAATAAACAAGCTGCTCGAGGTCAGTGATGACTGGGAGCTAGGATGGAATGAGAACAATTGCCGAGGTCTCTTGACTTGTATGAATGGCAAGGAATATGGTGAGTGAATTTATTTAGCTTTAAGATGCATTATTTCATTAAGATGAATTACAGAAAAGATATCCGTCTGTCTGCAAACAGCCAGAAATTCCACAACACTATAGCCAGCTTTAGTTTTAGCTATGTTATCTAGTGTAGCTAAAGGAATAACATAAGTTGTACTGCAAAAATGAAATTTTTCAAGCAAACATTCACTTTTAAACTAATCTTGTAGGGCACAGATGTGTTGTAAAAAAATAATTAAAAAAACTGTTCAGTCAATGCGCCATGTGAGGACAGTTAATTCCATCAGGTGTACCTTCATTTACAAATAGGACCTTCACAAAAGAAAGAAGGCTGTTCCATTTTAAAACTATAATTATTGTAATACCCCAAATGTTATTACTGAATAGCGTGCCAGAAAATGCATATCACCTCAACAATAAATTCATAATCTGTCTGATTTATTCTGCTGTCACAAAGCCACATTAATTGGATAGGAAGAATATTAACTACAGAAAAAAGGAGTCCATTATAAACTCCCTGTTGTACAATGACAAGCGTCATTTCTATCCTTGAGACGCTTTGCTTCTACGGACCATTAAGTCTAAATCCAGCGTTTGTCTTGCAGCCAAAGAATATTAAACTTTTAAACCAAAATACTGCCTGTCAGACGCAAGCACAACATCCATCAGACGATAGATGGGGCAGGCGACACGCGCTCGCAGACGTATATCTTAGGAAAATCCTGAGCACATGTCCAAGATGAAAAGAAAAGCTCCGGGATGATCTGCAGAACTCAAATCAATTGCTTTTAGTTGTACTTGCCTTCCATTTATCTCTCTTTAAACTCTCTAGTACTACTTAAAAGCAATACATTTTAGAACCTGCATCATGATATGCAGAAAGACCACTGACATGGACTGAGTTGTCTACATCCAGTATAATTTATATATTTGAAAATGTGGAAAAGTTAGAGAAATCCATCAGAAATAAAACTGGGGTGGAGTGGAGGGGTAGGGGAGCATTCAAAGACAAAAATTATCAAACAGATTTTATGTGTTAACGCTAGGAGCGTTTAGTGCTTGGCCATTAAATGAATTCCAATAGTCAGAATTATTATTCTGGCCAATAAAATAAAATGACTTTATGTGCCTTAATGCGTTTGCAAGCGTTTTCTTCTGCCAAAACACTGCTGCTGGTAGGAAAGGCATCTAGGAGAGATGGCCAAACATCCAGTGTGCATGAGGCCTTTGTCATTCATATTATGTTCATCTATAGTTAAAGTGGATGTAAACCCGAATTTTTATTTATTTATTTTTTGATGTCACAATGTACAGTATAAGGTTTGGAGGTCGCCAAAATGCACCTTCCCCTATGTAGACAAAAATCCTTGAAAGGCCCAATTTGTTGTTGTCATTTAAAAAGGAGTACCCCACCTTATTTCTTCGAGTGCACTGAAAGACCACTAGGAAACTGCTAATCCTTTAGACAAGATTAGGGTACAACTGTGTTGCTAAATATTGATTTATATTGATTTTTCTACTATTGATATAGAGCTGCTTATATAGGATATATTGGATTACCTTTATTACCTGAGGGAAGTTCTACTCTGCTTGGTGAACTGCACTTTAATTGCCATTTATGCAAGTTCCTAATGATAGTCAAACAGGGCCAGATCCACAGAAGAATTACGCAGGCGTATCTATTGATACGCTGCGTAATTTCAAAGTTCCCACGTCGTAACTTTGATTTGTATCTACAAAACAAGATACGACTGCATCTGGGCTCGATCCGACAGGCGTACGTCTTAGTACGCCGTCGGATCTTAGGTGCATTTTTCCACTGGCCGCTAGGTGGCGTTTCCGTCGAATTCCGCGTTGAGTATGCAAATTAGCTAGATACGGCGATCCACGAACGTACGTCCGGCGCATTTTTTTACGTTGTTTGCGTTCGGATTTTTCCGGCGCATAGTTACCCCTGCTATATGAGGCGTATCCTATGTTAAGTATGGCCGTCGTTCCCGCGTAGAATTTTGAATTTTTTACGCTGTTTGCGCAAATCGTTCGCGAATAGGGATTTGCGTAGAATGACGTCACCGTCGCAAGCATTGGCTTGTTCCGGTTTAATTTCGAGCATGCACACTGGGATACCCTTACGGACGGCGCATGCGCCTTTAAAAAAAAAACGTCATTTACGTCGGGTCACGACGTATTTACATAAAACACGCCGCCATCACATAGATTTGAATTGCACGCCCTTACGCCGCCAAAATTACACTACGCCGCCGTAACTTACGGCGCAACTTCTTTGAGGATAAGGAAAATACGCTGTAAGTTACGGCGTCGTAGTGTATCAGAGATGCGCTACGCCGGCCGTAACAATGGCCCACAGTGTCTACCACTAAGCAGGTGTGTGTTCCTTTATTGCCTAGATCCTACAGCAAGGTGAAAATGTACTATATGCTGGTGTGGCTACGTGCGTCTGTAGTGATTCAATCAACCAGGTGATTCACTTTAAAGCAGAACACAGGGTTCTAAAACATATTAAATAGCGTAATCTCATATACAAGCATTTTAAACAGCCATTTTTAAAAACTGAAAGTAATAATTAGTACTAATTTTCTAAATGCAGGTCACATAAACGAACCATTCTAATGCCGCCTAAGAGAAGGGATCAAACAGAGGCTTTGCTCTGAAAAACAAACGTGCAGAAGTTCATTTGTCACATATGAAGACATTGCACAATAGTCAACAGTGAAAACCAGCAGTAGTTTTGGTTCTTTAATTTAAAGAATTCCAGGAAGCACTATTCATATCTAAACAGTCTTTGAAAAAAACATTAGAGGTCTCTTTTCTGAGTATTATCATTTCTCCTTTCAATTAAGACATCTTGCACTATAATGTTCTAGCAATTTTATAGTGTCAACTGAGAACCCGCTACTTTTTTTTTCTTTTTTAGATTTATTGAATTTGGAGTGATCTTTAATCGTTATGAACTCATATTCTTAGTGCCGGTTAACACTACAGCGACTTGGGTTCCGACTTGTGTCGCGCGACATGAGAAATTGAAGTGAATGAGAGCCGTCCTAATGTACACTACTAAGGTCGCTCCAACTTCAGAAAAAAGTTCCTGTACTACTTCTAGGCAACTTGTACCCATAGATTTCAGTGGAAGTTGCCTCCGAAGTCGGATCACAGTCTTAACTGAAGCAACTTTACAGGAAGAGAAAATAGTTCTCAGGTAAACCCCTCCCTCCCACAGAGCTGATTATTCTGTGATTGGCCACAGCCAAAGTCGCCTGTCCTGGAGGCAACTTTTAAGTCGCGTTGTAAGTTGCTCCAAGTCGCGTTAAAAAAAGTCGTGCTATAAGTCGGGTTGCCCCTGTGTGAACCAGGACTGAAATGTTCTATTATTTTTATTTTTTTAAACGAAAAGAAGGATCAATAAAATAAAAAAAAGGGCAAAGAGGTCCGTACTAAACATCGACGGGCTACGTCTGTACACTGGTAACCCACGCATCTGAATGTTTACATGCGTACAAGGACATATGTGCACTCCTGGAAGCAGACAGTTTGAGTCGAGGGCAGGTCATCTGTCCTTGTACACGTGTAAATGCCATGATGTGCAGATAACAGCGTTCAGTCGCACTCTGTCATTGCTTTGTACAGTCGCTTTACACAACACCTGTCACTCCCAGGTGGTCCCGACCACAAAAACCTGCTTTCTTCACACTGCACAGATCTCTGCGCCCATGTGAATGATGATTTTGTAATAACTTTTCAAAAAGAAAAAAAATTGTTTTGATGTTAATTCATGGGATTTTGTTGTATTCTGGATCTTAACATCTGCAGTTTGTGAGAAAAAAAAAAAAAAAAAAAAAGGAGAATCTTCTGTATTTAATTAGATTTAGCAGATTGCATGGATGTCCTCCTATTCTAGGAATACACAATACTAGCTTGGTTGTGGTTTATTTCTACTACCGACTATCCCAGGTGCTGACAGGCGTGGTGGAAACACTTCCAGCTAGTATGCTAATGCATGCCCTAATGGTCTTGGATGAAGCTTTTCTCCAAAACATTTTCTAAATCTGGCAGTTGACTCCCAGAGTCACAGCATGCGGGTACACTTTCAAAACAAGAAAACAAGCATATTAAGTCATCAATAAAAGAAACCTGTGGATCAATTAGCCTACACTGCAAAATCAATGACTTTTAGTACCAAGATCTCCGCACGATTAGCTCTATGCAAAGTTTCAATCTTTTTATAAACATTTTAAATTTGGCATTTCAAGGGTGCTTGAACAGGTTTTTGGGGTCAATATTAACAAGAAAAAAAATGTAAATATGCAATTTCCCTATTAAAGTGTTAGTGTTAGGTTGTTTAGGGAAGCCCTCAAAATTTCCACTCACCTGCTCGCATTAGGCAAGTGGAAACAAGCAGGCGAGTGTGTAGCAGGAACGGACTGGCCTGGAGGGGGGCAGGGAGGGAATTACCCCTCGGGTCGCTCTCATTCCCTGTAAAAAAAAAAGGGGGGGGGCCACACAGTTTCTGCCAGAAACCATCAGCAAGGAAACTGTCCGGAGGGGAGCCGGCCGGATCACACAGGATCTCCCTCCGCTGGCAGGTAGTGGCGAGTAACTCTAGCGCAGGACTTTAACCTCTCTTTTACATGAAATTATACCCTAACAAGTGTAAAGTGTTTGTTATTCCAACATTTCATTATCCTGATGGGTCTGTAGTACCATGGAATTTTGATAAAATACAATTAAAAAAAATAAAAGTATAATTATTTTTGTACAGTTGCCTTTGTGTAAAATATCTGGGGATCCTACCATTATCCCCGCTTTACTTGTTTAAACTGACCGTTGTCAGAGCGTGATCAGTTTTATAGCTGTGCTGAGTGAACAGCATGACTGTCCTCTAATAATCAGAATTGTGCCTCACTTAGATCAGTGTACTGCTGTTCCTCTACCCCCACCTCTTCAAGCCCCTTATACAGCTAAGAATAGAGATTATGTAAACACTTGTCATTATATACACACAAACATTTTGTTTAATTGATGGGGAGCAGGAGAATTTTATATTTTTATTTTTTGAGGGGGCATTTTAAAAACAATAAACAGAATTCTAGTCAGAAGTTAACTGCTAGGATACAGATGTATTTATTACAAAGAATGAGCAAGTACCATTACTTTGTGGTGCCTTCAATTATACAAGTATTGTAGCTGGATGATCCAACCACCACTGAGAAGACATTGATTATTACAAAAGATTGTTCTTTGCACAACCACTTTGACTGAACACACATTTTCTAAGACTCAGTGCACATTGGGCTTGCACAAAAACACCAGTTCACTTGGCAAAAAACAAAACAAACGGAAAAATGTGTATAGAAGGAAAGGGGAAAGGGGAAAATTTGCGCTTGGTAAAATAGATAAAATTAAATAAAAATATGTTGATAATCCCTGAGGGTAATCTCAAAAACAAAACAAAAACACGGTCATTTATAGAGCGTTTTTGTAGACAGTTTGGGTGAATTGTGCGTTATTCTGCCAGAAAGCTCCAATAAAATAGAAAAAAAAAAAAAACAGAAGGTTTTTCTTCCGCCTCTAGAACGCCAAGCTTAAAATATGCCTCTAAAATGTCCCAATGTACATGGCAGAAAAAAAGTCACCAGCACCGTGCATCTCCAATATGGGTACAAAGCTTTATTCAGCGATCACATTGTTAAAGCAAGAGCAATATTTTGGAACCTTGCAAAACCCCTTCATCAGGCATGTGACACATTTAGTTAGTTCTGTACATCAACATACTGGACTATCACTGACACAGCACCTTACTGCCATAAGAGAATGTCATCAGCACACCATACATCTCCAGAACAAGTCCGAAACTTTATTCAGAGATTACATTATTACAGCAGAAGCAACATTTCGGAGCCTAGCAGGACCCCTTTATCAGGCATGCGATACAATCAGGCATATTTAAAAAAAAAAATGCACTATACCAATACTATACTTTTTTTATGGTATTTGGTCATACACTTTCAATAAATTATTATATTATACAAATTTATGGTATTATTTCCCTGGACTCTTTCTATGTGGCACTTAGCACCGTGCCTTCTTGGTATAGTGCATTTTTTTATATGCTTCCTTTTGGCCACTGAGTCCCACTCGATTTGAGAGTGTGTATAATTACCTGGTGGTACCCATGTGTACCCTAATTTAGTTGGTTCTCTACTTTATTTGTGATGGGCATATGAAACATGTCTGATGAAGGGGTCCTGTAAGGCTCTGAAACGCTGCTCTTGCTGTACCAATCTGATCGCTGAATAGATCTACAGTGTGCTGGTGACGGTTTTCTGCCTGGACTATCTTCGGTTCCAGACAATGGTCACTACAGTACCACACACAGCCATTATACATGACCATGTGGCGTTGGTATCTTAAGGTGCATGGACACATAGGAAAACATTGAGCTGCTTCTATAGGCAAAACACAACTCCTGTAGCAGCAGCGATTAAGCCACTGTACACTGAACTTTACAGTGAGCATACCCCTCTAGTAGCTACCTTAGCTCTGGGTAAACAGGTTCGATAAGGATAAAACATTTTAGATTTTTTTTTAACCCAGGGGGTCACTCAAAGTCTACTCAAAGTACACCCAAGCATCATGTTATTACTTTAGTAAAAACCCCATGCTAGAATGGGCTATTAGAGGCAGCATGCAGTCTGCTTTATGTGCAGAACTACAGTGTAAAATTACAGACCACCCAACAGAAAATAAATTATGTTTCTTGTTTGCAGAACTATGAAGAGCCTTCGGATTCCTCTCAATACAACTCCCCGTCTACCTAAAATACTCCTGAAGAATTTAGACATAAATACCTAGAGGGAAACAAAATAAGGAAACATTTACCGCAATCTATAAAATGTTAAGGCTTTGTGCCCTAGGTACCAACCTAGAGGTACCTTATAGATACAGCATGTTCCTATACTAAATTGTTTTCTTTACACCAGACAAAAATGGTTTCATGTATATTTGGAATTCTTTTCCAACTGATGCTATAAAATCTAGGGACAGGCTCATTTTAATCACCAGTTAACCGGTAAGACCCGGACCAATATGCAGGTTAAGGACCTTGCCCCTTTTTGCGATTCCCAACTGCGTCGCTTTAACTGACAATTGCGCGGTCGTGAGACGTGGCTCCCAAACTAAATTGGAGTCCTTTTTTTCCCCATAAATAGAGCTTTCTTTTGGTGGTATTTGATCACCTCTGCGGTTTTTATTTTTTGCGCGATAAACAAAAAGAGCGACAATTTTGAAAAAAAAAATTCAATATTTTTTACCTTTTGCTATAATAAAATATCCCCCCAATTTTTTTTTATTTATAATATATATATATATATATATATATATATATATATATATATATATATATATATATATATATATATATATATATATATATATATATATATATATATATATATATATATATATATATATATTTCCTCAGTTTAGGCCGATACGTATTCTACCTATTTTTGGTAAAAAATAGGGGATAGATTTATGGCATTTTTATTAATCATTTTTTTTACTACTAATGGCGCCGATCAGCGATTTTTTTCGTGAATTCCACATTATGGCGGACACATCGGACACTTTTGACACATTTTTGGGACCATTGTCATTTTCACAGCGAAAAGTGCTATAAAAATGCACCAATTACTGTGAAAATGACACTGGTAGTGAAGGGGTTAACCAGGAGGGGGCGCTGTAGGGGTTAAGTGTGACCTCATGTGTGTTTCTTACTGTAGGGGGGCGGGGGCTGGACGTGTGACATCAGTGAACGTCGTTCACTATATCAGGGAACAGACGAATCACTGACCCTGCCACAGAAAAGAACGGGGAAGGTTTGAACACTACAAGGAGAGACATACTGACCTCACTGGGATCCCAAGAACACTGAAGAGGATATATACACACACGATATACACAAATTTAAGCTTGGATCACACTACTGTGACCTGAAAGTCACACAACTTTAAAACAAGTTCAGGGAATGTCTGTGTAATCTTCCTGTCGAATCTAAATCACATCAATATGATGTGATTTGGATTAATTAAATTTAGTGCAGGAACAGTTTCCAAAGTCGGACCCATTAAGATGTCTCTCATAGAAAAACATTCAATTTTTTACATGTCATGTGCGCTCAAAGTCGAAATGTACGTCGCACTGGTGTGAACCGGGCCTCATTTAAATATTTGACCCTGCCATAAATCGGGTCAAATATTTATAAGCGGGTACTAATGATGAAATATCACTTGTCCATGTACAAGGCAAGGGCCGAAGCCCATCTCTGCCCATAGACCTAATAAAAGCTCCTACACAAACAGCAAGTATTCAAGCCAGTGGTTCAGTTTAACAATTAAGGAACTTGCATTTTCAGGAGACCAGCAATAGCAATATCCCATTTCAGATTTTAATTGTTTCACTTTAAGCATGAATAAATTCTTTGCCATAAAGGAGTTGAAGTACACAATCTAAAAAGCTGCCCAACCTCGATCTGAAAAGCAGTGCGACTGTGGGCATAAAATAATTCCACAAGGCAAGCAATTGCAGTGCACAAGACATTGTTCCGTATTATACACCATTTAATTAAAATGATGCACGCTTTTAATAGTATCCATTAAAGCAAAAGTTAAGCACATGAAAGTTTTGCTGGAAACAAATATGAAATGTGTTACTGTTTTTCACATTTTCGGCTAAATCCAAAGCCCAGGAAAATTGATTTGGATGGAATAAACCCATAACACTGGTTTATAAACACATTTTCATTTGTGGCAACTGCAAAGTAAGCCTTCCTTTTCTTTTCTTCCAAATGAGTTTCTTGTGGCTCTGTGAAAAGCGATGGATGCCAGATGATTACAGGAATGAAGTTGAAGACATAGGAAAAATGATGCATAAAATGAAAATACTTGCGGAGGCAGTAATAAACCTGACATTGAACGCACTGCTCAAAAGATGCCAGTTTCCAAAAGAGGCCTTCAATAAACTATTTCTATACAAAAAAACTTTCAAAAACCATGGTTATTTGAGCATTTAATGTATTTTATGCATGTTATGTACCTGTAAAATCCTCTTTTGTGTAAACATACAAAAGCACCGAGACTTCTACTGGGAGCCGCCATTTTGCATGCAATGTCAGCAGCCCCAGCAGACAGAGCTGTTACCCAATTGACACTCAATGGCAGTGGTCTCCAAACTGTGTACCAGGGGCCAGATGCAGCCGTTTGCTTTTACCCGGCCCTTGTGGCCCCATTTCATCCACTGACACCAATGATGAGGCACTATGCCTTCCACTGACACCAACAATGAGGCACAATTCCTCCCAATGACACAAACAATGGCGCACAATTTCTTCCAATTACACCAATAATGGGGTACAATTCCTACCACTGACACCAAAGATGGGGCATTGTTTTTTTCCCCCCGTTAACATTGGGAATTTTTTCTACTCCCAATGGCCTTTTCTACCACCCATAAATTCTGAGGGACAGTAAAGTGGCCATTTGTTTAGAAAGTTTGGAGACCCCCTGCTCTATAGTATAAAGCTTCAAGCTTCCTCCTCCAGCAGCTTAATAAAATGCTATGTAGAGAGGTGAGGGGAATGGAAGGGCGGAGAAGCTGGCCCAGCTGCGACCATAGTGAGACACTCACTGAAGAGGAGAGGGCTATGATGTGCAAAAAAAAATTATGACGTTTTTACAAGAGAATGGTAAGGTTTGATACCAACTAGGTATTTGCTGCCCGAGACCAAAATAGGGTTTTTCAGGAGAGACACAGTTATCAACACCCTCAGGAACTTCTTGGTATATTCATAGTTCTGGTCTTATACCCTACAATGGACTCAAATCTAGGAAAACATACCATTCTACAATATATTAAATTATCTTAGCACCAACAGTAGTTCAGACACAAAGGTTAGTTCCCCTTCCTAATGGCATGATGGAGAAACCTGTTGCCAGGGTTCTTTCACAAAAAAAGAATGTTGTCGTCCATCATACCTTCCTGCTTTCTTCCTAGTCCCTATATTTAAAATTTTCCATGTGGTACCACAACATCTACATTTGCCTAATGAGGTAGCTGTCACATTTTCATCTTCCTGGAAAATCAACAAAAGAAATATAAACTGCACAGTAAGAGCTTATTCACAGCAAACACTTTCTATACAACCTGATTGCACACCTTCTGTAGTATCTGCTCACCCCCTCACTAATGGTCTTAATTTTCCCTACAACACAAACTGAAGACTTTTCAGCATTCAGGTGTAGCTTATAATTAACTTACAAAGACGGAAGATTTTTTTTGCTTAATAGTGCACATCTATCGTGACCTCTTCCATTAGATTCAACTTTAGCACACCGCATTATAGCGGAATGATACAGAATTCAGCAAAATGTGTAGTACAGGATTTATGCTTTATACTTGGCTAACAGGTTAAATATAAAAAAATGCTCAGAATGGTAATCTCACACATACCAGTATGATGAAAAAAAAAAAAAAGAAAAGTTTTCAGGAAGCCATTAAAGGAGCAAAAACTGTAGACTAAAGAAGCCACTTTAACCTTAGGAACTAGCATTCGGTTTAAAGGGATTTGTTACAGTGGAACTAAACTCTTTTAAAGTCCTTTTTTAACCAGACCTCCCCTGCCAGTGCATTCTGCTGGAATGATCCTTGTAATACTTAAAGTGATTGTACAGTCATCTTTTTTTTTTCTCTAAAAATAACAAACATGTTATACAGTATTTACCTGCTTTGTGCAGTGGTTTTGCACAGAGAAGCCTGGATCCTCCACTTATCAGGGCCCTCTTTGGCTCTCCTGGCCTCTGTGCCAAAGAATGCATTATAATAAAAAACCTTCTGCCTTTACCACTCACTTTAAGCTGATTGTAAAGTCTTGTTTTTTCGCCCCCTCTAAAATACCAAACATGTTATACTTGCCTGCTCTATGCAGTGGCTTTGCACAGAGCAGCCCAGATCCTCTTCTCAGGCCACTCTTTGGCTCCACTGGCCCTTTGCTCATGTTGAGTACCCCTACAGAATCCATCATGATAAAAAAAAAAAAAAAAAAACGTCTGACTTTACAACCCCTGCTGCCCCTCCCCCAGACTGACGATGCTACTGTATGCTGCTGCCCCTCCGCTAATTTATCCAAAATGGGGGCACTGTAATACAGGAGGCGTGTTGCTGGCCAGATCACCAAGTGAAAACAGAAGGGAAAACATTTTCTATATTGCAGCTTACTCTCCCCCCCCCCCCCCCCCCCGAGTAGTAGAAGATTAGAGTGACTGGTGGTTAAAGCAGTATTGAACCCAAAACCAAAAATGGTTTTGGGTTCAATACTGCTTTAACCACCAGTCACTCTAATCTTCTACTAATCTTCCACTAGCTCTGGTCTGGGAACAAAGCTGTAGCCAGAGAGGTCCAGCAAGCGGATGCATCCAACAATTGGATGGGAAGGTGGATCTGCTTGTATGCAGGCTAAATCTTCTCACAGCATCCACAGGACTCACCACTGTGGCTCTCTATGGACTAGTTAAGGGACTAAAAGGAAGATATGGATACCACTTTAGATTATTTGGATAGGGGAGAGTTAGAGAAATGTGCATTACCAAAAGAGATACAGTGGGGTTCAGAGGAACTAAACTCAGAGCTGTACCCCCCCTTAAATTCACACATCATACTTATACAGCTATGAGGGTGTAGGCACAGGGTTGCCTAGGCACCCTCACATACCAGGAAGTGCACTGCCATTTTGTTGCAGGTGGAAGGACAAAAAAAAAAAAAAAAAGTATACATTTCACGTTCCTGCTTAGGCACAATTAAAATAATTTGTAGCTGATCCGACTTCCTTCAAAACTAAAGAGTTTAGTGCACTACATACATTTATTGCATCTCCTCCATTTAGGAGATGCATTGCAATTTTATTAATGAATTTAAGACTTCCTCTGATTGGCCTAGTAAATGACATCACAAGGAAGCCTTGTATTCATTGATAATCCAGGATTGATCTGGGAGTAAACAGGAAGTCTGTGGTAGTGCTGCCATAACACACCATCGCTTACCGCTACGCTATTGCCACTACTGTATTTTGCAGCCTAAGCACCACCCAGTCTATTCTGGCATGCAAATGATTTGCTTGGTCCAAGCTGACAAACAAAAGGATGAAACCTGGAATTCTAATTTAAAGTTGGGTAGATTATAGCACATAACCCACTAGAATTACATCAGCAAATGAAAAGTTAATAGAAAAGATCATGTAAGGCTTATATTTAATAAATATGACATTTATTTTCAGCCCGCCTGCTAAATCTGCACCTCTTTGTACTACTATCAATGCCCTTTCCCCACTGTGCAGTTTTCACTCCTTAGACAGTGGTCCAGCTAAAGGTTACCACCCGCCGTTTAAATTAATTATGCTCAGTGTCATATGATGAGCAGGCAGGGAGAAAGAAGCAGGCATCTCGGAAACCGGAGAACGACACAAAGCAGATTTTTTTTTTAAAGGGTTACAAACCATTAGATGCAACACACAAGACTTTAAAAAAAAAAAAAAAAAAAAAAAAAAAAGTACCGGTAATCTATACAGAGAATTTATATACAATACAAATAAAAAACACACAAGACTGTGTGCGCCATTAAAATGTTGAACAGGAAAAACTCACAAATGTCTCAAAATCTCCTGATCAGCATCTAATTACCGATATTGTATATCCAGTTAGAACTTTGTTTTCCAGCAATTTTGCAGAGAGATGAGCCCACATCACAACACGTTTCCCACATATTATATCCACTTCTTCAGGAGAGAAAGGAGTAACACATTGTTGTACTCAGTCAGCCAAGCACAGGGCATATGTAGCTCTCCAAAGACCAATGTTATAATTTATTTACATAAGATGCTAATCCTATTATGAAAAAGACCATTGCAATACTATATACATATGGTACAAACACATTATTCACAAGATACCAAGTAAAAAAGAGGACACTCACACAAACTGGCTAAGGAAGCTAAAAACCACCAAGGTGTTCTTAATTAAAAATACGGTTTGGTTTAAAAAGATGGTCCAGAACTTGAGGGTTGTAATCGGTGACTAATGCAAACACAGCAAAAATGGTCGCCCAATATCTTCTAGGTTGGCCACAGCAGGAGAGACCAGACTTTCTTCCAACACAAGGGTGGGGAATTAAATCCCTTGGAAGGAGGATTTGCTGCCCTCATCTTTCTACAGGGAGATGGCTTGGTAGTTCAAAGTACTGGCAGTAAAGAAGAGCCTACATATGTGTCCCATGGCAGGTTACTTTTACACAAGACAGACAGCATACACTATTTGAAGTCGATGCAAAATAAATGGAATGGAAATTAAGATAATGAAATACTTTGGGCGACAGTTTCAAGAGCGAAAATGTGTTGCCTTAAGGGTCAGTGTAACCAAAACTGATATTTCAAGTTTGCTGGATGCAGGAGAATTAAAACCACCAGGCAATTTGTTATTTCTCTCAGGAACGCTGTTGGTGAGATCTTTGCACTTGCGTTCCTGGGGTTACACTTCCTCACATTCCCTGCTGTATTTTTTAAAATGTATTTTATTTTACAGAGATTGAACACACAGGTAGTCAGATGTACAGAAAAACTCCCAGGTAGACAGAACAGAAAAGATCTATGGCAAGGTGCTGGATTATCGAAGGCAAGGCTCCAATTAGAACTGAAAATATCATCTCCGTGTGGACTGGCTTTTAACATGCAAAAAAATCCCAAATAGCTACAGCATTATTACACAATGATGTGAATCGGTCTTTGGTAGCCAAGGTAGTCTAAGAACATTATTTCTTCCCAATCTAAAGAAGATTCCATTCTTTGGATTTTGTATGTTTGCAGTCACAGTTTCGAAGTTACCCAAGTGAGGCCTGGGACCAATAAAAAAAAGGTAGCCAGCCACAAACTTAATTTTCCTATGCTTTACTAAAAAAAGGTCCTAAAGGCTCATAAGGGTCTAGACTGAACATACAAATTAGGATAGCCAACCTACAGTGAGGGGAAAAAAAGTATTTGATCCCCTGATGATTTTGTACGTTTGCCAACTGACAAAAACATGCGGCTGCCGGGGGCTGTTCGCGGGCCGCCCCGGGCCATTCGCGGGCCGCAACCAGCCCGCGGGCTGCCGCGGCCCACCGGGCATATGCCCTATGGCCAGTCCGAGCCTGCTCCAGTCTATGATTGAACCCAGAAGCAGCAGACACATAACTTTCGTGGCCCTTCGATAAAAGAAAATGTAGCTTTGCAAACATCTTTTTTCATCTTATTAATATAAATCAGAGCTACAAATATAACATGTAAAAAAATAAAATGTACATTCTGCATTCTGTGCACGCTTCCCACACTGTGCTTGAAACACACTGGATGCGCAATCTGCTGTAGGTGTCAATGTATTCCTAACAATATCCCAAACACAGATCTCAAATGAAGTGCATTTGCCTGCACTGGATTATATGGTACTGCAGTATAATGCCATCTGCTTGCAGCACATTTTTAAAAGTAGTGCATGCACTACTTTTTGTGCGATCCATTGTGATTTCAGCCCATTCAAGTAAATGGGTGGAAAACTGCACCACAATGAATCGCACTGGAACACACAGATCCCATTCCTGTTGGATTCAGGTGTAAACCGGCCCTTAAAGCAGAGTTCCAGGCTATTTTTAGTTTAGTTTATTAAAAGTCAGCAGCTACAAAAAGTATAGCTGCTGACTTAACAGCCACTCACCTGTCCCACGGTTCAGCGATGTGGCCGCATGGAGGCCCGCTCCTCTCCGCGGCACCGTCATTGGAACTGTGGGCACCCGGCAATGATAGCTTGTGGCTTCACAGCCGGGCGCGCACTGCACATGTGCAAGTTGTGTTGCGCCCTCGGAGTGGACAGGTGATCTTCTGGGACCTGTCACGTGTCCCAGAAGATCACCTAGGAGGGCCTGTCTAAGGGTAGAGGAGGGGGGTCGCCTAGGCGGCCTGAAGGCTGAATGAGGAAGTGGGATAAGAATTCCCTCTCTAAAGTATGTAGCCACCCCAAAAAAAAAAAATTACATGGGTGGAACTCCGCTTTAATGTAGGTGAAGGTTTAGCATTTTTATATGCCACATAAAACCACAAAAACAGACACATACATGTATAACAAATAAGCCCAAACCCAAAAGCTGTCACGGCCAGGTGGCCATAATATGAATGGAGATGCCAACAGAGAGAGAGAGGGGGGGGGGGGTTTGGAGCGACGCTCCGGGTGGCCAAATTGCTGGGTGGCCAAAGTGTCTGTTTAGTAAAAGTCAGCAGCTTCACTTTTTGTAGCTGCTGACTTTTAAAAAACAAAAAGGCTGGAACACAGCTTTAAGGGACTTTAATTATAGGCAAGGGTACCAGCAGACATTATAAATGTGGTTGGAGTCCATTAAATTGACACTTGGGGCAAGATTTAAAATACTTTTCAACCGCTTTATAAATATCAGACCAGAAAAAACACTGTTTAATCCGCCCTTTTGTTTTTCTACCCCTAACTGCCCACCACGTGGTAATGGACCAGATCCAACATCATTCTTGCTTGAGACTGGGACACCACCAGCTACTTCATTGCCTGCTTCCATTCCTTCTTTACACGATACAGTAAGTCATGGTAAACTGCAAAATGGTGGTATGCCAGGCTTACTTAATGATTTTTGGAGCACCCCATTTAATCTACTTTACATTTTTTACATGCAATTACCAAATTGCGATCTCACAACTGTGTGGTCCCAAAAAAAATTCCCTGGCCCCCGACATGTTTTTTTCTGTCCTTGAGTGGTTTCCTCAGACTCCGCAACCATGACTGCTACTGAGAAGTTGTCAGGTACTTGTGACAAGTGTCACAACATTTTTCTTGGTGCCGGCTCCAGGCAATGCATGCATTTGAAATATAGCATACAACGGCCTCCAGGTCACATGTAACAGTCAACCCTCATGCCACCTCTTGAATTGAGCTGGGCAAGTGTTATTTCACCTGCCTTACCCAAGCACCTACATTTTCTTTTGTCACCTACCTCAAAAGGAGCCCCTGAAGTTCTAAATAACCTTTAAATGACAAAGTCTCCCAGAAGCAGAGTACACCAATCTTACTTGAGGACATTATATATTTACTGCTACACTGCCTTCCAATTATTTTTAGACATATATACAGACATCTTGAGAAAGAAACATTGTAAAAGGCAACGACAGACATCAAGCCTGAAGCAGGAAGGCCAAGACAGCTCCCAATGTCCCAGAGCCCTAAGCAATGAAATTAATTTACAAACACTATTCCGGAGGGAGTAAGTGTCTAGAAGATATACCTCCAAGCATCTCATCATTGCTCTAGTAGATGAAAAACAGTCATATACATACACAAACAAACAGGAACTGCTGGTAATGGACCATACAGAAGCCAGAAAACTGGCCAAGCAAAAAAAAAAAAAATCAAAAGCAACCTACTTTACAGCCAGTTGGCAAAACTGGTTGTTGGAGTAGGGTGTATCTGATAAAAAATTCTCAGTTTACGAGAAAACCCTTCAATTTAAATAAAAAAGTCAGTAGAAGGGCTTTGGCAGATTAATGCTGCCGATTCTCAGCACTTAATCACTGTTTATATTTGTACCTCATAAACATGATTCAGCAAACTGCCCATCTGTTACCCCGTAATCCGCACATCAAACAGGAGCCGTTGGGCGGATGACTGAATTAGGAATGACACAAACAAGATCTCGCTGGGTTTTCATTTTACATGCCAATACTGTGTCATCAGAAGGTAGCTGCAACACAGGAAGCTCTTGCTGAAATTAGCCGTTGCCAGGTAGAGGTTGCTGAAAGGCTAAAAAGTAGGATATACCAATGGTGGATGCTACATGAGTGCACAAATGGTTTTAACTTATTTAAGAAGAGATTTTCTCTTTTATCAAGCCCTGTCCTCATACCAATTAAACCCTTGCTTCAGTGCAAATTAAACCCCAACGCATCAAGCTCCAACTAATTTGTAGATTGTGGAGAAATTAGATGTTATTTAGAAGTCTTTAAAAATGCTGAATGTTAGTATTGGCTTGTGAAGTAGCGAGCCCTGGCAAAAAAAAAAAAAAAAAGTGCAATAAACCAGATGACCAATGTTTATAAAGCCCTATGTATTAGTCGAAATTCCAACTCTGGTACAGTAACAGCCAGGATGAATAAATTCAAGCAGCACCTCACACAAGGCCGTCAGACACGTTGTCCCTTCTAGCAAACGCCAGAGCCGTTAAGCCCTGTACACACTATCAGAATATATCGTATAAAAAAATACTGCATTCAAAGTGATCGTAGGATAATCTCATTGTTCGTACACAGCTTTCATCTGAAATTTTCTGAAGGGACAAACATGAAAATTGTTCTCCTACGATAGCAGATTATGCGATTTTCATTTAAATTAGTACAGTCTCTGAAAATACAATACAAATATTAGAATAAAAATTTGAAAGTAATCCGTTTTATGAAAAATTTCCATACTTTAGAAACCCATTTGTTTTCGATATGAAGACTAGCATGCAAAAAAGAACGGACAATCATTCGTCCGATAATCTCATTGTGCGTGCTAGGCTTTAGATGGTCAGCTCAAGCTTGATGTGCCAACAATAATAGCTGATCAAGGGACAACCAAAAAACCTTCCTTGCAGTTGGCCTGCAAGGGTTAAATGCTGAATTATGCCTAGGGTACCAACAAGGAATTTTACTTGGCTGAAACCCTCTCTACAGCAGGCTCTTTTAAAGCTAGCTTCAATGACCAGCCACTGCTTCCTCTTTTCTAATGCCGCGTACACACGGTCGTTTTTTGTCTTGTAAAAAAACGTTTTTCCTCATGAAAAAAAAACGATGTTTTTCAAACTTCATTTTAAAAAACGACGTTGCCTACACACCATCGTTTTTTCAAAAATGCTCTAGCAAAACGTGGTTACGTTCAGAACGTACGGCGCCACTCTGTTCCATTCAAGCTCGCGTCATAACTTGCTTCTGAGCATGCGCGGGTTTAAAAACGTTGTTTTAAACTTCGTTTTAGCTCACACACGATCATTTTTTATGACACAAAAAACTACGTTTTGAAAAACGACATAAAAAATTGAAGCATGTTTGAATTTTTTTTTGTCGTTTTTCAGAAGACATAAAACAACGTTTTCCCCCCACACACGGTCATTTTAAATGACGTTTTTAAAAATGTTGGTTTTTTTCATCACAAAAAACGACCGTGTGTACGCGGCATAAGGCGCTTTGGTGGTCACAGGTACACACAAGAAATTGAGGATGCTGAGGGACCGCCCACAAGTCGGAGCTCTTTCTGATGAGGAAGCGCAGGGTTTAAAGAAAAAAAAAAAAGGTCCTTTTCACTGGTACTTTGTAGATTTTTTTTTTTTTTTTATACACAGAGTTCGGCTTTATAGGTGTTTTTTTGGGGACACACACACACACACACACACACACACACACACCTTTGTGCAGGTAAAATGAGAATTTATTTTCTTCTTTTAGCAGATCATGGGTGCAATCTCAGGCTCTTGCAGACTGTCTGTAACGGTCTGCCCGTATTGAGATAGGTACTGAATAAAAAAAAAAAAAAGAATCAACAAAACTACTAGAGTACTCACCAGCACCCTGGTAGTTCATTGAGAACTACAGGCTGTCAGCCACAAAAGCGGTCTTTACTTGTACTGCATTCATTCACAGAACTCGGTCAATGAATGACATGGCTATGTGAGAGGAGCTCCTCATGGTTGCTTTCTTTTCAACTTTTGACAGCGGGTGTGGGGGGAAAACATCACCAGCCCACTGTCACAGTTAGAAGGGAGATCAGGGACAGGCCTAAAAATGGATGAAACATGTCACATGTTCCCAAAGGTGAACTTGTCCTTTAATCCTATCAAGCACTGTGTTCATCCTACAACAAACTACCCTCTCATCTATGTAAGGCTCAAGCACCATGCCCGATTGTGTGTGCCCATAAAATAAAAAAAATGTTGGTACCTAAATAGACAATTTTTTTTTTTATAGTCCCTACAGGTTATCAGTTTTTAGTAAACCGGCTATGAATTATTGCCCACACTCTGGTGTGCATGGGGATACAGGTGCAGCACAATCAAGTTTTTTGTACATATGCACCCCCGACACGTTTAGGTTTGTTTGTATGTAGTAGTAATAGTAGTAATCTTATTTCGTACAAAAATAAACATAAAAGAAGAAAAAAAAAAAACTAAAGTAATCATACATCAATAGTCTGCCAAAAAATAACCCACACCCAAAACAAATTATAAACAACCTTTTTTACAGAGCCGAAAAGTACCAACTTATTTTATGGAAAAGTTTTAAAGTGAATTTATATAGTGTATTCATATTGAGCACCTGACCTGAAACAAGTACGCAACCAGAGAGAACAGAACTGCTTACCTTTTTAAGAGAAAATGACCCAACGTATGAAACCTAGTAGGAAAGCTCATCAGGCAGGACAGCGGAGGTCTTAAAAAAAAAAAAAACATTTTCCTCAGTGTATTTTTTATCCAAGAGTCTCTTATCTTCCTTGCCTTTACAACATAATTTTTCCCAGACACCACAGGTGCTCTTTATGTGAAAACCCCTCAGCCAAATGTCATCATATTTAAATGGATAGGAGACTCCTCATCAAGTTAGGAAATCCAGTGCCTTGGTTTTCAGATGTAAACTTTTTTTCTAACTGCCACTCAGTATTATGTCTTCTGTTTCCATAAAGACAGTTACAGTACTAATACTATTTCAGAATACAAAATAGCTTAGTGCTGCGTAATGAATTCTCTGCTGTAATAAACTACTGTACAAGGCACCCAGAGTTCAGATACGCTGCAGAGAGAACTGGAATGTGAGAACAGCTGTCAGCTCACCACAACAGCCGAGAGGGAGTCTGAAAAGCATGCATGCTACATGTAACATCTAATTTAACATATGTAGAATTGTTTCAAAAGACAGCACAGAGAAGTCCTACAGCCACCAATCAGTATTCACCATTTACAGAACAGACAGCAATAGACTGAAAACAAGTCTGTAAAAAAAAGATACATTGTGACTGGCTCCTATGGGTTACTGCAGTTTAGCCTCACTGGCCAATATGGACATTTGGAAGGTGGCAGTCAAGATGTATATAAAATGTAAGTTATTATTATTTTTATTATTATACAGGATTTATATAGCGCCAACAGTTTGCGCAGCGCTTTACATCAGGGAAGACAGTACAGTCACAATACAATTCAATACAGGAGGGATCAGAGGGCCCTGCTCGTTAGAGCTTACAATCTAGAAAGTTGACTTTATCATTGGATCTGTGTTTTATGAGGTTTTCTAAAAGGTAACTAGTACGGTTTATGCATTTTTTTTCTTTTATCAAACGAGTTTTATGGAAAAGTTGACCACTCAGAGGGCTGCTTAAAATCCAATCACAAATTGTGTACACAGAGCCCTCAGAGATTCAAACATACGGGTGTTGATTACACTGAAGCATGAGATGTGAACATGCTTACCATAGTTAAAGCGGAGCTCCACCCTAAAGTGGAACTCCCGCTGATCGGAACCCTCCCCCCCTCCGGTGTCACATTTGACACCTTTCAGGGGGAGGGGGGTGCAGATGCCTGTCTAAAGACAGGTATTTGCACCCACTTCTGGCCACACAGTCTCGGGTAAACTGCGGGCATGACGTCACCTCCCGTCGCCCCCCGTTGTGTTCTGGGAACACTCGGCTCCCAGTACACAGCGGGTGCCAATCTGCAGGCGTAGCGCGACTCGCGCATGCGGCGTAGGGAACCGGGCAGTGAACCCGGAGCGTATCACTTTCTGGTTCCCTCACCGAGGATGGCGGGGGGGGCAGCAGAGTGATGAGCGATCGCTTGTCCTCTGCTGCGGACGGCGCTGGACTCCAGGACAGGCAAGTGTTCTAATATTAAAAGTCAGCAGCTGCAGTATTTGTAGCTGCTGGCTTTAAATATTTTTTTTTCCAGCGGAGCTCCGCTTTAAAAGGAGCAAATTCTGATAGGACGAGGTCAAAGGATGCTACAAAATGGCTTTGAAAGTGGATTTGATGAACCATGTGCATAGCTTATCCGTCAGCAATGGGGCTGTAGGCATCAACAAGGAGGGAGTGGGTGAGGTTTGTGGAGGAGAGGAGAAGAAAATGTAGATGGAAGGGAAAAATAAAGGAGGGGAGGAGAGGAGAAGCGAGAAAGGGGAGAAGGAAGAGAGAAATGGGAAAACCCCAAAGGCTCTCAGAAGCAGGTTGAATGGCTTGAAGAAAGAGGTCTAGAGTTCTAATAATCAGGAAGTATGTTTTAGGTGCAGGGAATAATCGAGCTATGGCTGCAAACTCAAGAGAAACTAGCATGTCTATTATTTAGAATAGCAGTCAGCTTCTTAAAGCGGGGGTTCACCCAAAATTTTCTTTTTTAACATTAGATTGAGGCTAATTGTGGGAAGCACAATCGGGTGTTTTTTTTTTTTTTAATCAATGCAGTACATACCGTTTTAGAGATAGATGTTCTCCGTGGCTTCCGGGTATGATCTTCGGGACTGGGCGTTCCTATTTGATTGACAGGCTTCGGACCGTCGCATACAGTGCGTCACGAGTTGCTGAAAGAAGCCGGACTGCGAGTCGGCTCTATAAGGCGCCTGCGCACCGATGTTCGGCTACTTTTGGCAACTCGTGACACGCTGTATGCGACAGTCGGAAGCCTGTCAAAAAGGAATGCCCAGTCCCGCAGATAATACCCGGAAGCCGCGGAGAACATCCATCTCTAAAACGGTATGTACTGCAATGATTTAAAAAAAAAAAACACCCGATTGTGCTTCCCACAATTAGCCTCAATCTAATGTTAAAAAAAATGTTTTGGGTGTGCACTTTAAAGCATTTGTTAACCCCCCCCCCCCCCCAAAAAAGGCAAGTTATATGAAACAGTGCTTGTCCTGTGTCATTTGGCCCCCTGTAACACCTAAAAAAAATAAAAGAAACTGTCTGATCCTGCCAGTTTCTCTCCACCCCTCAGTTGGTCCGTTTTCCTGGGTCATCTTCCCCCTCCCCTTTGTGTGTCAGCTGCCCCTCTCCCCTCCTACTGCTCTCATAACCTGTATACACCATCAGCACTGCCTCTTATTGCAGTGTACCCCTCTGTGAATGTTTTATAAATATAAATGCTGTAAATACCTAATTTAAGAGCCGAGACTGATGACATGACCAGCCAGCTTTCTCCTCCTCTCTCCCCCCTTCTCCAGCCCGACATCAGCAGAGGAATCTCATCCCCAACCGTTGCATCTCTCAGAGGAGGAAAGGAGAAATCTGGCCAGTCATGTGATCGCAATCTCAGCAGTGAAATTAGGTATTTGCAGCATTTAGTATATAAATCTAACACACAGAGGGGGATACTACAATAAGAAGCCGTGCTGATATTGTATACAGGTTAGAGTGGCTTAAACACTTTAAGCTTGTGCATTTTATATTTTGTTCAGTTTGAAATACCCATATTTGTGAGAGGTTTATTACAGCGATGTGCCCTCAATCAACATGTAGAAGTGTTCCGTCTACTGCTGGAGGGCTACCTTTGCTCTGTTCTTTTCATCTGCAATATTCTACAGACTAAAGAAAATATCTTCAATAATTTACATGCATTAAGTGAACAAAAAAAAAAAAAGAAGAAAAAAAAAAATGTGTAGCCCATAGCAATCAAATTCTATAAAATGTTAAAAGTTGGGGATGATTGGCTGCTATGAGCACTTTATTACTTTTCTTTCAACTGCACATTTAAATAAGTAATACATCTACAGATTGATGATACTGCAATCACTTTTCAGAGGTATATTAAATTGTAGAAATATATTTAAAAGGTTTATATACAAAAAAAATATATACGCATACACACCAAAATGGACAGGTGTGGAGTAAAAATGCACAGTACAGTGCAAAAAGAGGCATAATGATATAAGGTATGATGAGTGGAGTAGCTGCATGACTTACAAAAACCCTAAAATCCGCACTAATATTAATCAATATGCACTGGATGATTAGGTTTTGAATAGACAAGTCAATAGAATTATCTGATAAGTGAAGGAAATGCAACTTGTCTGGTAAAAAAAAAATCCCTGGAACTGACAGGGTTTCTGGCTCCACTTCTCGGAGATTCCTGACAAACATCAGCAGCTAGGAATGTCAGTAATTGCATATTTCAAGAATGTTTAACATAGGATTCATGTCAAGCCGCAATCTTTTTTTATGTAAAGGCTGGACGAGGACACGTGCCGGTTCATGGCATGTCAATGAGAGAGAAAAAAAAAAAAAAAAAAGGGAGAGACAAACCCTAAAAATGTTATGGCCGTGCTATAATATGCTAACCAAAATCGATATAAATTTCTGAAATGTCAAAATAAACAAAAGTGCATGTACTATTCTGCCAAATAGTATACTATATAAACAACTGTCGGAAATACTGGGGGGGGGGGGGGGGGTTGGGAGAATGCAGCATCGGTCCAATACTGCATCTGTCCCCCGTGGCTCGGTTCACATATTAGCCGCATGCAGCTCAGCTCACAGCAGGGGTCCGGTGCGTGCTGGTTCACCGTTTCAGGTCCAAATTCAGACCTGAAACGGACCAAAAGAGGCACCAGACCGGTTGGAGAAAGATGCTAGCCGGTCAAAATCTCCTGCTATTGTGAATTGGATGTGGGGATCCCGCTTCCAATTAGCAATGGTGTGAACCCAGTCCATCACTGAGAACTGAGCGATTGAATACCGCCGGTCGCTTGGTTCTCACAGCTCCCCGAGCAGAGAGCTGGTCACTGTCAGTCACCTTCTCTGCTCACTCATCACTCACTGGAGTGCTGGAGTGTGGAGAGGGTCGGTAGCTGCTGGCTCAGCAGCTCGCTGAGAGGTTGAACCAGGTGTCGGTCCAGGGATCTAGGCAGATAATGACTCTATGGTCATGAGGACGCCTGACCCTGGACCGACTTCTGTGACGTCAGCCTGCTCTCTGCTGAAAATGGGTCTCAGGAGTGCAAAAGGAACTACAATCCTGTGATCCATAGGAAAAGTACAGCCAAACAAGCTTTGTTGTAAAGGAAAAAAAATGTTTTCCCTAAATAGCTTACTTTACCATAGTGCAGTCCTTCTTCAATTCATGGTGTGGAGAAAGCCTCTTGAGGGGGAGGGGGCTAGCAGGAGTGTCAGAACGCCCACTAACACACAGCTCCTTTCTCAATCATCAAAGTAGAGAGTGTCCTGACTTACCTGCTCGCCCCCTCCCCCCTCAAGAGGCTTTCTCCACACCAGGGAGAAAGCCTCGCATTACGGTGTGTAGTTACAGGACAGAAGAACAGGAAGTAAGGATTTCTCAGAAGAAATAAGGACATTTAAAAGCAAAATCGAAGGATGAGGTAAGTGAAGGAGGACTGCACTAAGGTAAAGGAAGCTACTTAGGGAAAAAACATTTTTTTCCTTTACGACCCCTTTAAGCTTTGCAGATCAGGTTTTTGGCTGACCTTGTCAAGAGAAATGTGTTAGGGGGAACATTTACTAAAACTGGTGCACACAGCGTTTGATGTAGCTGTGTATAGTAATCAGCTTCCAGGTTTTATTCTTGAAGCTTAAAGAGGAAGTAAACTTCCTTTATCGACTTTTACCTATAGGTAAGCCTATAAGCGCACTTACATTACATGCAGCCAGTGAAATCACTAACACATGCAGTCTGAAGGAACAGCCACCCGTGCCATTCCTTTAGAACCCTGGCAACTCCCGCGCGGGAGTGACATCATCGCGGCTCTGGCCAGTCACAGAGCTGGAGCCCACAAACCTGGAGGCAAGTGAACCGAAGATGGGAGCCCCTGCAGCATTGACATCATGGTGCTGGAACAGCTTAAGTTCAAGGTAAGTTTCACATAATGTGCCAGTATGCAAAGCATACTAGCACATTATGACTTTACCTTAGGGGGGGGGGGGGGGGGAGGGAACGTCCAGCGTTATACAACCGCTTTAAAGAAACAAGCTGAAGTTAAAAGCCAATTGGCAACTATGCACAGCTGCCCCAGTTTTAGTAAATCTCTCTATTTTGTCTATCTGCACATAGGTTTAAACAATGAAAGGAGGTATATTTAAAGTATACCCGCATGGAGTCGAGTCTCCCTTTTACAAGCATTTAAAAAACTGTGCTTGACCTGGAACATGTATGCAGATTGGAGTACTTACTTCACTCAGAACGTTCTCTGTTCTGCAACCATGGTTAAAAAGTGGATGTAAACCCGAAATTATTTTATTTATTTTTTTGATGTCACAATGTAGAGTATAAGATTTCCTATCATCTGTGCCCAGTCTTGCCACACAGAGTTAATCCAGCTCTGAGCAATCCTTTTATTGTTCAGTGAAATAAAACAGACTTACACAAAAAAAACCCTTGCTGTGAGTGACAGGTTATTTACATATCTCATGCACTAGTCTGGAGAAAGGCATTATTTTTTAATTCCCACCCCCACTCCTTTTCTGAAGTCATGTGGTTACTTTTCTGGATTTTGACTGCAAGTTAGTGATCATAGCAGAATATAGTGTAAGGAATACACAGGAAAAAATGCATGTTGACAAGGGGAGTGTAGAGGAGGGCGGGAAGTCTACTGACTCCACCTACAGAGCTCCAGACAACAGACCCACCCACAGAATCTGCAGTTTTTCAGTTCTATAACAGACAGACAGAGGGGAAACATTTAACAGGTAAGGATACATGCAGGAGGCATCTATATCCTTATAGATCAGCACTATGACAGTAGTTTAGAGAGGATGAGAGTGGGTTTACATCCACTTTAATGCTTGAGAATATATAAAAGCAAGAGACATTCAGGCAAAAAGTATTTTCAGAACAAGGATTTTATATTAAATTGTTTACATTTTTAGTGCAGGTAGAGCACTACAAAGCAAAACAGATTAATCTGAATTCCCCCATACTCAGCTGCACATACTTGCATTTTCTTCACTTCTCCATTGCTCAGGGCTAGACTGGGACAAAAATTTGGCCCTGGACTTCATCCAGACTGGCCCACTTTGACAGGTCTCTCCCATGGCGGCCGGACGTCTCCCCCCCCCCCCCCCGGCCACCCAAGCCCCCTCTCCCCCTTCACTAGCCACTAGCCATTCTACTTTATTAGAGTAGAACAACTGGTACTGGTATTCTTATAGGCAGTACCAGTGGGGAAGCTAGACATTTTTTCACCCGGGGCAAAGAATCAGTTTGGTGCCCCCCCTTATGGGACAAGATTAGGCAGAAGTGAGAAACTCCCAGGCCATAGCTGTTGAATCAGCTGTCTGTCCCCTCCCCCCATGCTCCTCTGTCGTCCCCCTGCTCCTCCCTCGGCTTCTTTATTCCCCCCCAGGTAAGCGCTGCGGGGAGGGAGAGACAGAGGAGCGGAGGTCCGCTGTCACTGAAGCCGGCCCACTGAGCCACCGGAAAATCCCTGTAGTCCTAATGGCCAGTCCATCCCTGCCATTGCTCCATTCAGAGAGTGTAAAATGACAGCCCTGTGTAAGCTCCTAGTTGCTCCATTCAGAGCATTGACAGTGCTGGGGACCCCACGTGACAGAACTTTCTCCTCCAAGTCCAGTTTTCTAGAAAATCAACTTAAAGAATATCCATTTATTTGCATCTTTTAGGTGGCTTGGATGAGCTAAGAATTCCATATTTATGTATTGATTTTTATTTTATAAAGGGTCACTAAAGGAATTTTTTTTTTCTTTAAAATAACAAACATGTTATACTTCCCTCCACTGTGCAGTTCGTTTTGCACAGAGTGGCCCCGATCCACGTCCTCTGGGGTCCCTCGGCGGCTGTCTCTGGTCCTCACCGCAAGAACTCATCACATTCATGCGAGAGAGCTTGCATGGTAAAGAGTCCTTGCGGGCGCGCTCCCGTGATACAGCGAGCGGCCACAGCCGTTTGCTGTATCACTCGGCCCCGCCCCTCGGCGCACCGCGTCACTGGATGTGATTGACAGCAGCGCCAGCCAATGCTGTAGCCAATCAGCGGCCAGGCTGAGCGGCGAAGAGGCTCTCGGGACTGAGCGCGGGACTTTCGACGGGTCAGGTAAGTAAAAACGGGGGCTCGGGGGGCGGCATCAGATGTTTTTTCACCTTAATGCATAGATTGTATTAAGGTGACATTTTTTTTCCCTTTACAACTCCTTTAACTACTTGCCGACCGCGCACCGCCATTCTACGTCGGCAAGTTGGCTCTGCTGGGCGAGAGCACGTAGTACAACGTCCTCTCTTCCAGCCGCCACTAGGGGAAGAATACGTATCGGCCTAAACTGAGGGAAAAAAATGTTTTTTTATATATTTTTGGGGGATATTTATTATGGCAAAAAGTAAAAAATATTCATTTTTTTCAAAATTGTCGCTCTATTTTTGTTTATAGCGCAAAAAATAAAAACTGCAGAGGTGATCAAATACCACCAAAAGAAAGCTCTATTTGTGGGAAAAAAAGGACGCCAATTTTGTTTGGGAGCCACATCGCACAATTGTCTGTTAAAGCGACGCAGTGCCGAATCGCAAAAAGTACTCTGGTCTTTGGGCAGCAATATGGTCCGGGGGTTAAGTGGTTAAGTATCAGAAATTGTAACTGGAAGCTGGCAAAACATATAAAAACTCTTCCCCTATACAGTAAATTTTTCTTGTAGATCATCATTAAATAGAAGATCCATCATACTCCAATCAGTCATAAACCCATAATGCTCAATAATTAACAAAAGTACTGCATGATTACGGCAAGGAGACAGGCGCAAACACCACCTCGTCTGATTTCATAGATAAACATTCTGTGTGCTGAATAACCCGGTGATGTAATGCAAGTAATGAGAACAGGAGGGAGCGGGGTGAGCGGCACAGAGCAGTGTCTAGCATTAATCACAGATACTGCGGCAGGTTGCACCCAGGATATCTGAGAACAAAGCAACAGATGGGTCTGTCACAGACTGGTAAGAGGCTACAAATCTATCGGTAGTCTCTCTCAATGTCTCATGTACTGGAAATTCATTAAGCCTGGATTTCAGGTGAGCCGCTAGCACAATGTTCAGCATTCCCGTTCTTCATGAAATGCAATTTGTTAATATATTTAACAGCAGCAAAAACAAAAAACCATGGAACACAGAACTCCTCACATCTGTAAGCTCTGTTGGGGCTGAGAACATCTTTCTATTTCTAACCAACCAGTCCTACAGCAATTGCGGCCAATTTCAAGTAAATTAAAAAGTATGTGTTTTGTGGGGGATTTCGGTCAGAGTGGTATTAAAAACAGAACTGAACGTCTCCCAAAGGACTTGGGAGGCAGGGGAGGTGTAGATGCACTGCCAAATGACCGGGTCACTTTTTGCAATTCGGCACTGCGTCCCTTAAACTGACAGACAATTGCTCAGTCGTGCGACGTGACTCCCAAAACTAAATTTACGTCCTTTTTCCCCCACAAATAAAGCTTTCTTTTGGTGGTATTTGATCACCTCTGCGGTTTTTATTTTTTGCGCTATAAACAAAAATAGAGATAATTTGGGGAAAAAAAGCAATATTTTTACTTTTTGCTATAATAAACATCCCCAAAATCTTATATAAAAAGATTTATATAGGCCGATACGTATTCTTAATTTATTTATCCTTTTAAATATTGCAATAAGCGTTTATTGATTGGTTTGCGCAAAAGTTATAGCATCTACAAAATAGGGGATAGTTTGATGGCATTTTTATTAATGTTTTTACTAGTAATGGTGGCGATCAGCGATTTTTATTGTGACTGCGACATTATAGCGGACACGATGAGAGGGAACAGACAGTGTCCTGTCACTAGGTAGAACAGGGTCTGCGGGTCCCGCAAGGAGCTCAGGGGCAGGGGGGGTGCGCACGCCCACGTGGTGGCAAATTTAAATGGACATACCTGTAGGCCCATTTGCCTGTCCGTGCCATTCTGCCAATGTAAAAGTGCGTGCGCTGGTCGGCAAGTGGTTTTAATGACCAGGCCATTTTTTGCGATACAGCACTGAGTCGCTTTAACTGACAATTGCGCGGTCGTGCGAGGCTGTACCCAAAAGAGGGAGAGAGAGAGAGATCCGTTTGTTTACATCAGGGATCCTCAAACTACGGCCCTCCAGCTGTTGCGGGACTACACATCCCATGAGGCATTGTAAACCTCTGACATTCACAGACATGACTAGGCATGATGGGAATTGTAGTTCCTGAACAAATGGAGGGCTGTAGTTTGAAGATCCCTGGTTTATATTGACAGATCCCCGTTCTGCCTCTGTGGAGCGATCACAGGTGGCCGGCGGACATCGCGGCCGCGCACATAAACTTTCCCTGACGTACAGCTACAGCGGTTTGCTGGTACGATCAGACGCAGTAAAATGATGGCAGCTGGGTCAGCAAGTGGTTAAGGCTGGGTTCACACTGGTGCGATCAGACATTGAATGTGATTTGCACCACAGTGCTGTGCACATCACATGCGATGTCTGTGTGATGCAAAATCAGCCATACAAACTGTATGGCTGAAACATCGCATTTGCACCAAAATGGTGCAGGACCCTTTTTTTTATCTGCACTGGAATCTGAACACCCATGCGATCCATTTCATAGTTCCTACTGCGAACCGATTTGGGGGTGTCATTAACTTTACATTGACCCCCCTCCAGCGGTTCGTTGAGGTCTGTGTGAACCTGGACCAAGACAGAAGAAGATGCGTTACTGGTCAAATCACCATGTTAATACAGGAAAGCAAAGCCTGAAAAAAGAAAAACGAATGCAGCGACAGCATTTAAAGGAGAAATCCAGCCTGAGCTTTTTCGGCTGGGCTTCTCCTCTGGGTCACAGGAGTGCAATTTGTTTTGCACTCCTGTGACCTGTTTTTAGTGGAGAGTGGTCTGAAGTCCGCTCTCGGCTGACGTCACTGCCATCAGCCGGGGCAGCGTGTCATCACGACTTCCCAAGTGGGGATCCGCCAGCTGCCTTGATTGATGGCAGTTTCAGCGAGCCGCTGAGACAGCCTTTCCCCGCCCCTCCACGGCTCAGCGCTCCAATGAGTGTGGAGGAGCAGAGAGGAAAGAGGCTGACTGATGCTCTCTGGTGGCTCGGTTCTCAGTGCACAGATGGCGGGGGACAGATGGAGCATTGGTCTGATGCTCCATCCACCGAGGTAAGTATAAAACTAAAATAAAAAATAAATAAAAAGAAACCCATAATTCTCCTTTAAGAATTGGTAATCTGCAATATAAAATACATTTTTGTTTTGGCTTTAAGAAAATGAATCATTAGAAATAATGTTTGTAGGTTGGAGTTCTTCTTTAAGTAACAAGGGCAGAAGCGGACTTTCAAATCTATTCTTCAAGAATTAGAAACTATTTTGATATATTTTGGCTTTAGCTAAACTTAAAAATATCAATTTGGAAATATTGTATTTAGCTCTCTTTTGAACAGTGACAATTTCTAGGCAAGAAGATCAAAAACAGTCTTTCTGAGGGATGCAAGAAAACAACAGTAGTCTCATTTGTGTTTTTCCTAAATCATTGTCAGCAAGCGTGCCAAGAAGCCACCGCAGAGTTTACAAGTGATGAAATGTGCCTAGAAGGCCAATAAAACATCTTCCTAATTTAAGCTGGACAAAATAAGGAGCACTTGCCTTGCATTTCTGAAAATTCGACTATTAAATTTACAAACTATGCCTCATCTAAGGCCTTATTTGTCAAGAGCCTGTCAACCAGATCTCCTTTTATTATCTTATGCGGAATGAAAAAAAAGAGAAATAAAAATTCTGTAGCTGTTGCTTCACGATTCATCATAAACCAACTCCAGCCAAAATGTTTTTTGTGTTACCTTATAAAACAATGGGAAAATGTCAGAACCTCTGCCAAGATCTAATTGCCATCTGTAACCCAGTAGGAAAAATTTCCCCTCACATTGTAACCATGACACGAAGGGAAAATGTCCCCTTTGGAAAAAACAGACAGCAAAAAATAAATAAAATAAAAAGCTACTATAGACACTTTGGATTTCCCACAATTCCCATCTCAGCGATTTACAAATGAGAGATCACTCAGTGGTCACCAAGATCTAAATTGGTTACCAAATAGGAGGGACAAATCTCTCCAGTGGGGATACAGACAGTAATACAAATGTTGCAAAGGGTTCAATCATTCTCTGCTCTATCCAAAACAGGTAAAAATGCCTTTAAATAAGTCTTAAAAATGTACAGTCAAAACTAAAATGCATCTTGCTATGGGTTTGCAGGAACCCGTCGAGGGTTATGGCTTAGCTTAGGCCTTATAGCAGTGGCCAAAAGTTTTGAGAATGACACAAATACATTTTCACAAAGTCTGCTGCCTCAGTTTTTTTTAGATCTTTTTGTCAGATGTTACTATGGTATACTGAAGTATAAATAGAAGTATTTCATAAGTGCCCAAGGCTTTCATTGACAATTACATTAAGTTTATGCAAAGAGTCAATATTTTCAGTGTTGACCCTCCCTTTTCAAGACCTCTCCAGTTTGCCCTGGTATATCAACTTCTGGGCCACATCCTGACTGATGACAGCCCATTCTTGCATAAATAATGCTTGGAGTTTGCCAGAATTTGTAGGTATTTTTTTGTTCACCCACCTCTTTAGGACTGACCACAAGTTCTCAATGGGATCAAGGTATGGGGGAGTTTTCCTGGCCATGGACACAAAATGTTGATGTTTTGTTCACCAAGCCACTTCGTTATCACTTTTGCCTTATGGCAAGTTGCACCATCATGCTGGAAGAGGCATTGTTCCTCACCAAACTGTTCTTGGGTGGTTGGGAGAAGTTGCTCTCGGAGGATGTTTTTGTACCATTTGTTATTCATGGCTGCATTTAGAGAAAATTACAGTACTTTACCCCCAGTCCTCAGCAGTCCAATCCTTGTACCTTTTGCAAACTATCAGTCTGTCCCTGATGTTTTTCCTGAAGAGAAGTGGCTTCTTTGCTGCCCTTCTCGACACCAGGCCATCCTCAAGTCTTCTCCTCACTGTGTGTGCAGATGCCCTCACACTTGCCTACTGCCATTCCTGAGCAAGCCCTGCACTGGTGGTGCTCCGATCGCGTATCTGAATCAACTGTAGGAGACGCCCCTAGCACTTTTTTTATGGGATTACGCCATTTTTCATAGCAAAGAGGGACTTTGAAATTAATTACAATTTATCAGATCACTCTTTGATAACATTCTGGAGTATATGCAAATTGCCATCATAAAAACTGAGGCCCTAGACTTTGTGAAAAAATTATATTGTTTCATTCGCAAAACTTATGGCCACAGCTGTAGTGCTAGAAGGCCTAAGCTTGATCTCCATTTTAGAGAAAGGTGCTGTTTAACGGATAGGCACTGCACCTACCCTTTTAAAATATTAAATGTAAAAGATTAAAAAGAAAAACGATCTAGTTCACATAACCTAGTAGATGGGCTCACTGGGAAATTTTCACCTTTGCACTTGCTTAACACACCAACGGAATAACAAACCTCAGCTTGGACAAAGAGATCACACAATACTGAAAGACCTACATTAAACCACTCCTAAATATTTTTACATCCAAATTAAATTTCCATTAATAATCTGTTCTTCTCAAATGAAAGTCATAAAGAGTTCATTCTGTCCCAACATAGTTTAAACAGAAGGTGCGGTGGAAACTGTAAGCATTCAAAACAAAGAAATTGAGAGGGGAGACTACACCCCTTTTAACCAAGAGACAATCCTGAGCCAAGACTTGTGGGTACATTAAGAACAAGATTGTAAAAAGGACATTGGCAGGACCGGAAAGACAAGGTGGACAAATACCAGCACACTGTACGAGGGCCATGACATCAATGAGTTAGAGAAACGACAGTGCAAACACGTTAACCAACGTATGCCAATGTACATAGCACCAAACAATTAAACATGTCTTGGGATGAGCGAATCTGCCAGGTTTGAATCGCTGGGGGTTTGATGAATTCTGCAAACCTGAAATTAGGATTGAACTCCACTGAATTCTATGGGAGGTGAATCTTTTTAGTAATGAGGTCACCTGGATATCCAGTCTTTCATTTATAATCCCTCAGCTACACATTGCTGGATGACAGGTCATCGTGACCGACATTGAATTTACATCATTGGATGCCGTGAGGGATGTGAAATTACGTCTGTGGACATTAAACATGTTAAATCCAGATAGGCGTTTGTATTCTATAGTTGTTATTAATATACTTTTTAATTGGAGTGTTTGTGTTTAATTTACTTTCAACGCGGAATGGGTAAGGGGTACTAATGTACCCCTGTACTCACCTCAGGGAGCAGGCAGATATCTGTCACCACATTATAAAAATAGGATTTTTTGTACTTACCGTAAAATCCTTTTCTCGGTCGTCCATGGACGGACACAGCCTTCTCAAGTCTTGACAAGTGGGTTATGTTCCTGTTTACAGGAGAGGTGCACGTGCTCAGCGTCATATCCAGAGGTTGTCTTTGGGAAATAGACGTACGAGTGCTGCCAGCATTGCTGCAGAGGTTGAAGGGGTGGGGGTCAGCCTGTCAGTGCTCAGACCATATGCCGCACACTGCATCTGCATGGCTGTCGTCTCTGAAGTTAGCATCTTCAAAAGATGATGCACAAGAAAGCCCACAAACAGTTTTCTGAAGACAAGCAGACTAAAGGACATGAATTACTGGAACCATGTCCTGTGGTCTGATGAGACCAAGATAAACGTATTTGGTTCAGATGGTGTCAAGCGTGTGTGGCGGCAACCAGGTGAGGAGTACAAAGACAAGTGTGTCTGGTCTACAGTCAAACAGGGTGGTGGGTCTGTAGTCTGGGGCTGCACGAGTGCTGCCAGCACTGGGGAGCTACAGATCCTTGAGGGAACCATGAATGCCAACATGTACTGTGACATACTGAAGCAGAGCATAATCCCCTCCCTTCAGGGACTGGGCCACAGGGCAGTATTCCAAGATGACAACCCCAAACACACCTCCAAAACCACCACTGCCTTGCTAAAAAACTGAGGGTAAAGGGTGATGGACTGGCCAAGCATGTCTCCAGACCTAAACCTCATTAAAGCGGGGGTTCACCCTTAGAGGGCACTTTTTCCCCTTAGCTTCCTGCTCGTTTTCTCTAGGGGAATCGGCTATTTGTATTAAAATATGTGCAGTACTTACCCGTTTTCGAGCTGCATCTTCTTCCGTCGCTTCCGGGTATGGGCTTCGGGAATGGGCGTTCCTTCTTGATTGACAGTCTTCCGAGAGGCTTCCGACGGTCGCATCCATCGCGTCACGATTTTCCGAAAGAAGCCGAACGTCGGTGCGCAGGCGCAGTATAGAGCCGCACCGACGTTCGGCTTCTTTCGGCTACGAGTGACGCGATGGATGCGACCGTCGGAAGCCTCTCGGAAGAATGTCAATCAAGAAGGAACGCCCGCTCCCGAAGACCCATACCCGGAAGCGACGGAAGAAGATGCAGCTCGAAAACGGGTAAGTACGGCTCATATTTTAGTACAAATAGCCGATTCCCCTAGACCGAACGAGCAGAAATTTTTTAGAAACTCCCGCTTTAAGCATCTGTGGATCATCCTCAAAAGGAAGGTGGAGGAGCACAAGGTCTCTAACATCCACCAGCTCTGTGATGTCATCATGGAGGAGGGGAAGAGGACTCCAGTGGCAACCTGTGAATCTCTGGTGAACTCCATGACCATGAGGGGCAGTGCTGGAAAATAATGGTGGCCACACAAAATATTGACACTTTGTGGCCAATTTGGACATTCACTTAGGGGTGTTCTCACTTTTGTTGCCAGCAGTTAAGACATTAATGGCTATGTGTCAAGCTTTTTGAGGGGACAGAACATTTACACTGTGATACAAGCTGTACACTCGCTACTTTACATTGTAGCAAAGTGTATTTTCTTCAGTGTTGTCACATGAAAAGATATGAAATATTTACAAAAATGTGAGGGGTGTACTGTGAGATTGTGCATAATAGATACACACACACACAGGAGAATGTCTGTCTGGTAATGTTACTTGTATAAGCATTTGGCTTCAGAATTATACGCGTTTTATTGTCACTATGACAACACCACATTGCCCAGATGTGGCTACAGAAATGTCACAACCTAAAAACAACTCAACTCCACGCATAAACATAAACTGGTCTCCCGTGTGTAGCAAAATCGGAAAAACAGACATTATTATTATGAACCAATAAACACTTTAAAAGAGAAAATAACGCAGGGGAAACATCATGGGAGAGTGTGGATTACAACATTGAGCTACTGAATAGCTCCCTTTCTCCCCACCATTTAAATTCATCTACTTGGAAAAGCCTACATTTGATTGAATAGGATGGGTCCATAGTAAAAAGAGCTCTGCATCCACAGTAGAAGGGACATGCCATCTCTACTAGGATAGCCTAGATTATTGCTCAGCCTCCTTATGCTGACGTTTTACTGCTAAAAGCATTAGGAATTCTTATGGCCAGATCATGCCGTGGTGATCATCTCATTTAGAAACTTCTCAACTCCCTCCTCTGAAGCTGCATTGCGAGTCTCTAAACAGATTATCCATTAAATATTTAAACAATACCTCTCCAGATATTTCCGATCCTACATGGGTGGCACACAAAACTGTATTTAGAGGCCTATTAATTCAAATCTCCTCTCAGCACGATAAGAAACAGACATTAAAATTAAAAACTTGCAAATTAGGGCTCTAAAAGACAAACAAAAACAAATGACTCAGACCAACAATAAAACAGACTTTGCTTGATTGCACCTCAATCTTAAAGCCTTTGTTACTCCAACACTTCATACTGATGATATGTGCCTGCTGTACCATGTACTTGTGTGAGAAAGCAATTTGTGGCCTTTGTATTGCTTCCTTTATGTGACATCTCTGGTGTTCCTGCCAGTCTCCCTGCTTTTCTATTAAAAACTTTTAGCTGTACTGGGAGCTCAGCCTGCTCTCCTCCAATGATCAGACTTGTCTGAACACCCCCCCCCCCCCCGCTGCACAGCTATTCATGGGAAGCTCAGTGTGCTGCTGCTTCTCCTCCCACCAGCCCTTCTGTAGCGGAGAACAGAGAGAATGTGATCACTAAAAAAAAAAAAAAAAAAAAAAATGAATAAAAAGTAAATGAAAAAAGGAGGATTTTGGGACTTTAGATGAAGAACATATGTGGTGTGCCTCCATCCCTGGATCAAGTAAATAAAGAAGGAAAATTGTGACTTTGAATGAGGCTATTGACATTGTAAAGGTAAAATTAGTAAAAAAAAAAAAAAAAAATCACACACACACACACACACACACACACACACACAATGTGCGCATGTAACATGGACATCAAGGATACATAGATATATCAACTTGCCACCACATGGTGATCTGGAATAATTGATTAGTACATACTATAAAAAATGTTTATAATTGAATATATTATATATATATATATATATACACACATACATACATATATATATATATATATATATATATATATATATATATATACATACACATATATATATATATATATATATATATATATATATATACATACACATATATATATATATATATATATATATATATATATATATACACACACACACACACACACACACACACACACACACACACACACACACACACACACATATATATATATATATATATATATATACACACACACACACACACACACCTCTCTATCTGTCATCTGGGCATCACATTGCAAAAGAAATAGGAATAAAAGCAGTAAAAAAAATAAAAAATAAACATAATTTGTAGATAATGATCTGGATTGATCGTCTAGTACAGGCATATGTCTGCATCCCAAATCCTGACGCGTTTCATGTGTGGGGGAAAAAGAAAAAACAACACACACACACACTTTTTCCCTCTCTAATCACATACCCTCTGTTCTTGGCAGCATAAGAGCTGGGGGTGGAGAAACAGCAGTATATTCAGCTACCCAGCGAAAGGTTGTGCATGGGGGGAGGCTGCAGGTCAGGACAAGTCTGATCATTGATAGAGAACAGGCAGAGTTCCCAGCATAACTAGAGAACTGACCACGTTGTGTTCTCCTGCTTAGTGTGGCAAGTTTTTAATAGGAAAGCAGAAGACCAGCAGGAACCCAGGGATTTCACACAAAAGGAAGCAATACAAAAGAGAACAGGATGCCTTCTCATACAAGTACATGGTACAAAAGGCACAGATCGGGAATATTAAATGCCGGGTTAACATTCTTTAACCTGTACTTGCATAAAGTGGCAAGCAACGGCGTAAGTATTTTTTGCCCCTACTTGCATAAATCAGACAGACATTCTTTACCGCAACCAAGTGTATGCATTGTAATAAGTGTCTTATCTGCCATCTCACAGGCTAATGAATTGCTTAAAGTCCTAGTATTATTGCGCGCAAGACGCAGCCTCCAAAACACAACAGATCATATGAGAAAATCTGTGCAACCAACTCTATCAAACACAATAGTGGATTTCAGAAGTGGAAGCTATCCCATACCAGTAACCTGGTGGCAAAGATTTTCTGCATGGTAACGCATGAGCTGGAGACTTCTGCAGATATTCTAAAAATAAAATCTTTATATAAATATACTGACCCAATTCCATCATCAGGCTGCTTTATTTTTTTAATTAGCAATAAAGCATCGGTTTGCACATATGTTAAACATACAAATAACCGTGTGCGACTCTTCCTGCCAAAAACAAGCAGGACAAGGTGACGCTGCCTTACATGTACATGTGACCAAGGTCCAAATTTACATTTAAACATAAAGCATTCTGGATGAGTTCCCCGTTTTATATAGGACAGATCTCCAAGGGGCAACATTTTAAATACAATACCAAATCAAATGCCACGAAGAGCAAGAGATCAAGTTCTTGCACATTTTCTTTATGCTCAAAGGACCATATTTCCAACAGCTTCTCACCATAAAAATAGCACATTGACAGTTACGTTTAAAGCAGCTAACTATCTTTAAACTTCAAAGCTTAAGAGCCGTCTCATGTAGACGGGGCACTTCACTGGTTTGTAAGTTATAATAACCATAAAAATTGTACAGTTTATTGATTTGTTCTTTTCCAGGTAAAGGTGACCATACAGACTAAAACGCAGAGCCCCAATCACGCAGATAAAAAATGTAACAGATTCCATCAAACAAAATAAGGAAAGATTGTGAAATGGCTGCGCTAACCAATCATGTGAAAAGCAGCTAACACTCAAACAAAATCAAGGAAATATATATAAAGACAGTGTAGCGCTGTAAACCAACATAAATGCAACATATTATACAGTGCATAAAAAGCATATAAACATAATTAGGTAGATTCAGTAAGAGTTAGGCCGACTTATCAGTAGATAAGCCGACCTAACTCAGAATCTACGCCGACTTATGTTTAAGCGTATGCTCAAACAGAGATACGCTTAAACATATCTAAGTATCTAGATACGACGGCTTGCGCCGTCCTATCTTAGATTGCAATATTTTGGATGGCCGCTAGGTCGCGCTTCCATTGCGGTCGGCGTAGAATATGTAAATGAGGAGATACGCCGATTCAATGTACGCCCGGCCGACGCAGTACTTTTACGCTGTTTAAGTAAGAGATAGGCCGCGTAAAGTTTGAGCTATGCCCTATTGTAATAGTAATGTCAAGTATGGCCGCCGTTCCCGCTTCGAAATTCAAATTTTTTGCGCAAATCGTTTGCGTAAGTCGTCCGTGAATCGGGATTTACGTAGTTTACGTCCACGTCAAAATCAATAGGCCCACGCGGCGTACTTAGCCGCAATGCACACTGGGAAATATAGGTGCCCGGCGCAGTTCGCAAAAAACGTAGCACAAGTAGCATACAAACCGCCCCCCTAACACACATTTGAATTAGGCGCCCTTACGCCCGCCGATTTAGGCTACGCCGCCCTAACTTAGCAGGTAAGTACATTGTGAATCATGCACTTGCCTAGCTAACTTACGGCGGCCTAGCTTAAATGCCTTAAGCTACGCCGCCGCAAAGTTAGGAAAATGTACCTGAATCTAGCTAAAAGTGCTTGTATATAGGAAATGTGCAAAGTCCAGGGGCTGTAGCCAGTGAAGTGTAAAATCACCAATATAGTGCAAATAGCCCAAATAAGGAAGGATTTTGGATCCACTCTTGGAAGACACACTTTTGGAAGCGAGATGAAACAGTAATGGCCGATGTAACACCAGGAATAGTGTGTCCTCCCCCGGGGGAATAAGGATGAATACTCTTACCAGAGGTGGTGGACTCACGTGCCAATGGCAGTGGGTCAATCAAGCTTATGGCAACCAGAACCTGGAACTCCAATGATGTACTCTAGAACTCCCACAGAACAGGATGGAACTGGAACCCGGTTATGAAATGATCTGAATGCAGGTAGCGAGTGTGAAAACACACTTATCCAAACTGCTTCTGTTCTGGAGATCAAACTTCTGCCGCTTCAATTGCACCCACAACCTCTGCAGGATGTCCTCCTCCACCCTAATAGAGGCTGTGGAATCACTGCTACCGGACATGACACCCGATACAGGACCGGCGCTCTGTTCCCAGGAGTTTGTGCAGCCTAACCAGGCATGTACTGGCCATCGAGACTACCGGGAGTTTCCCGGTGGGCTGATCAGGTGCAGTCCTAGAGTCGCTCCTTTTTGACAGTGAATGATCGCGATTTCACTCCTGTCAAGAGGAGCAGCTGCCGTCACTTGCTGGAGTATTAGCCTTACTGCTCCCTCCAGCTTGTAGGAGGAGCTAGACAGCCGGCAGACTTTCTTTCCCTCCTCCCTCCCCTATCACTTGTCATATGACTGGAGAGAGGAACGATGCTGCCTTTATTCTGGAGAGCTGTGAGTGAGTACATGTGAGGGGGAGGGGGGACACTCTGATGAAAATGGGCTGGTCTGGATGAAGTCAAGGGCCAAATTTTTGTCCCAGTCCAGCCGTGGGCCTAACAATATAACATAGTGTCTTTAGACATGAGCAAACAGTTGTGTCTTTTCAGATTTGTTAAAATGTGCATCTAAGGCCCCTTTCACATGCGGATGAAAACGGGACATACATTGGTCCCTATGTGATTGCGGGTGTCAGCGGATGAACATCCGCCGACACCCATAATCACCCGCCTCTGCAAAGATCAGATTTTGCGGATGGAAGAAAACCCTATTTTTTTCCGTCTGCGGAACGGATTGGATGAACACGGACACACGGTCCGTGTTCATCCGATCCCCCATAGAGGAGATAGCGGAGAAAAGACAGGGCGGTCCCTGCACAGTGTGCGGGGACCGCCCTGTCAGCCGCCGGCTCAGCGGGGATATACGGAGGGAATCCCGCTGAGCTTACGGACACACGGAGGCGGATCATTACTGAAAGGGCCCTAAAGCTTTGGAGCCCAACAAGCAGCCCACATGTGTCAGGTCTGGAGCACAGTACACTGCATGCTGACTGACCGCAGCTCCAACAGGCTTCAAGGGCCATACAAACACACACACACACACACACACGTTTCAAATAATAGCCAGTTCAATAGAAACCAGCCAACATTCAGCCCGTGTGTACAGCAGTCGATCCGACAGAAGACAGCTAGACAGCAGACTTCTGTCAAGGAGGCATGACCGAAAAAGGTTGGTTCCCATTTAGCGCTCTTGGCTAATGGCGGAGACGCTGACCGGTGTGTTCTGGTGGGGGCTGACCTCCTGTTGGAACACAATAGCTCAGTGTTTTTTCCCCATTTAACAGCCATGGTCCAGCACTAATCCCAGGAACTGATTGATCAGCACCTGGGCTTCTGCTACTGTGCGGTCCATAGAAGGACTTGTACTAGAAACAATAAATACAATCTTTAATGCTTCTGAATGATCATTACTGTATTTATTGGCGTATAACACTCACTTTTTTACCCTGAGAATAGAGGGTAAATTGTGCCTGTGTGTTATACGCAGGGGGCTGTGGAAAAAAAAATTCCTGAAACTTCTATCTTAAAGTTAGGGTGCGTGTTATACTTCGATAAATACGGTATATTGGAGGTGAAGCGACATCAGAGCACTTTCTGTTACTGAATTTTAATTTTTTTTCCCCCCTGAAAAACAGAACCCCCCCCTCCCCATTTATCCCAAGGTCATGCCAAGTATGTCGGATATTCTTGATGTTATTTGCGTTGACTGTGCAAGCAAGCCTAATGTTGTTCAGAATTTCACTGATGTGCTTATTTCTGTCTGTGTGAACCCAGTTTAAATGAGGAATTAAACACTTTTTTGGTTGGTCACCTGCAAAATAAACAGCATAATGAGCTAGTATGCATTGCATACTAGTGCAATATGTGAAACTTACCTGCAAATGAAGCCCTCGTAGTCCCCGCTGGAGGCCACATCCATTGTCGCCCGTCTTCTTTCCGGGTCCGCAGACTCCGGCTGTGTGACTGGCTGAAAACGCGCGACGTCACTCCGATAACGTCACTGGCGCAGTATACATTAAAGCTCTCCTAAACTGTGTAAGCTTAGAAGATATTTACAGTATCAATAGGCAAGCCTCATTATAGGCTTACCTATAGGTACAAACATTAGAGGGAAGTTTACTTGCTCTTTAAATGGAAACTAAAGTTAAAAAAAACTGAGCAGAAAAGCTCTTCATTGCAGAAGAGACATGCAAGCGTATTACTTTTCTGCAATAAAATAAACCTGCTCATAGTCTTCTATAGAACATGCATTGATCTGCGCATGCACGGCTGAAGTTTACATTCCAGCACAGTGAATGTGTACCAGGATGACTGCACTCCTGAGTGTGTCTGGAAGTAGCATCATCCCACACCAGCCAATTAAGATGGCTAAAGACTATCACTCTGAGGAAGCTGTAGAAAGGACGCTGGCATGGTAGGCCATTAAAAAAGAGGCAAGTATTGTGAACTTTACTTCAGCTTTAAACCATTTAAAGTGTTACTAAACCCAGGACCCTGAATTCACTATATCTGGTCTCCCACAGTACATGGAAAAGCAAATATTTTATTAAATATGAACTGCTAAATACCCTTTTCATCAGCAGTATACAGCAGTCTTGTGGACTTCAGTGTCTGGTTAAAGCTTGTAGGAGGAAATGTTCATTCTGCTCTGACTGACCTCTGTCCCTGCCTGGACAGTGCCGATTGGTCCTGTGCTGATCATGCACTCTCCAAGAAAAAAAAAAAAATCTCTATCAATACACACCAAACTGAGCATGTGCAGCTTGTCCACTAGCCTCTGTTCAATCAGTAGATGGCTTGGGGACAGTAAAATAAAAGGACCAGATAAGACATGATCAAAGAGCCTTTTTACACAATGCACAGGATTAACCCCTTAGATTCCACAGCGAGTATACAGATTGTATATACAAATACAGACTGATTTTACTGTTGGCTTAGTAAAACTCTAAGGCCTCGTACACATGATAGGATAGCCAGAGGATAACAATCTGAAGGACCGTTGTCTTAGGTTAACAGATGAAACTGACTGATGGTCCGTCACGCCTACACACCATAGGTTAAATAACCGAGCGTGTCAGAACGCGGTGACGTAAAACACAACGACGTGCTGAAAAAAAACGAAGTTCAATGCTTCCAAGCGTGCGTCGACTTGATTCTGAGCATGCGTGGATTTTTAACCAATGGTTGTGCCTACTAACGATCGGTTTTGACCTATCGGCTAGGAATCCAATCGGTTAAATTTAAAGCAAGTTGGCTTTTTTTTAACCGAAGTTTAAATAACTTATGGTGCCCACACGATCGGTTTTGACCGATGAAAAAGGTCCATCAGACCGTTGTCCTCCGTTTAACCTATCGTGTGTACGAGGCCTAAGGGCCCACCAAAACTATTTGTAGAATTGATGCGTTCACCAAGGCAGTGGTGTGCTGCGTTAAGGTAGCCCATTCATTTTTAATGGTTTGCAGTGCAACGTGGATTTGCCTTTCTAACACAACAAACTGCGGTGTGCTGCAGTACGGGTGCGCAGTATGGGTGCGTAGCCTGCTACTGCCATTTTGCAAATGTGCAAAATAAACTACCGTGTGGCCCTTTGGACTAAATTGACCACCACTGGTCTACAGTATGGAGTTACATCTATTTTGCCAAGTAAAAGTGATCATACAGACTGAAACATAAAGCCCAATCATGCAGATAAACTAAAAAATTATTCTAGCAAACACAAGCTCCCTATAGTGCATACACAATTCATTCCTGGCCCTCCTTGCGGCACAGAATACAAGTCGGTACGTTTCTAACACAGAACAAGATGCTCCATTAGCTGTACTGTGCTTCCAACCTTTATTTACTACTAAAGAAAACCTGGGCTGTTGAGATTTGGCAGATTTTTCCTGCCCCTGGGCTTTTCTATTGGATACTAGAAAATACTGAAGGTAAAGCCTCGTACACACGATCAGATTTTCATCGGACAAAGCATAGGACTTTTGTCCAAAGGGCGTTGGCCGTGAACTTGTATTGCATACAAAACGGCAATGAATTGTCGTCCAAACACAAAACTACGTGTTTTTTCAGATCTTTAGCGCCACCCTTTGGGCAACTTCTACTAATGTTATCTTATGGTTAGCATTGCTTTTGAGCATGCGTGTTTGTACTTTGGTTTTTCTTCCAATGGACTTGTGTACACACGCTCAGGTAATCTGACAATCACACATTTGCTGTCGGAATGTTTTAAAGCATGCTATCCAACATTTGTTGTGGGAAAATTTTTAAAAGCATGCTATCCAACAACAATTGTCCAATGGAGCATACAAACGGTCAGATTTTCCGACAAAAGCCTGCTATCACACAATTCCCATGGGAAATTCCCATTGTGTGTATGAAGCTGGAGTCTGTATATGAAACATGTCAAGGAAGAAGATGATGGAACTCTCCATTTAGTTTGTGCATTTGTATTTGTCTTGAATTGTTCCTGCATATGTTGCATTGATCTATTACCACAAGGGGCTTTCCTTTTGGTCTATTGAGGGCATAATATGTATTTTGGATACCTGTTTTCATTGATTATGTTATGATTGCAATAATAAAAACTAGAGATGTCCCGATACTAGTATCGGTACCGATACCGAGCATTTCCAGAGTACTTGTACTCGGGGGAAATGCTCCGATGCTTCACGCGATACCTGGGCAGTCAGGTATCGGGTGGTGGGGGGGGGGAGTTACAAGTCTTCTCTGTGCAGTCTTGTCCCCCTCTGTGCCGCTCTCACCCCGTGCAGTCTTCTCCCCCCTCCGTTGCCGCTCTCCCGCCGCGCAGTTTTCTCCCCCTCCGTGCCGCTCTCCCCCCGTGCAGTCTTCTCTCCCCTCCGTTGCCGTTTTCCCCCATGCAGTCTTCTCCCCCCTGCGTTGCCGTTCTCCCCCCTCAATTTGTCAGGATGGAGAGCGGAGGTAGGAGCCGCTAAATCCAGCTCCTACCTTTCCCGAATGGACAGAGTCAGTGATCACTGACTCTGTCCATTCACATAACTGAGCATCGTAACCTGTGATTACGATGCTTCAGTTTATGAATGGAGAGGAGCTTCTCTCCATGCATTAATGATAATAATAATAAAAAAAAAAAAACACTGACAATCCACTAAACCCCCCCCCCCCCCTTCTAACAAAAAAAAAATAGTGTAAAAAAAAAAAAAAAAAAAAAGGATCCGTATTCGGTATCGGCGAGGTCTCGGTCTCAAAAAAAGTGGTATCGGGACAACCCTAATAAAAACGTATTGGTTTTAATATAATGTGGTCTTTGGGGTATCAAAGTTCAAAAAACATATTGTGCACAGTATTCAAAAATTGGATACTAGTGCTGTGTATTGGAATTGGGGGAGGTTCAGGTGGTAGAGGGCTAAATACCGACAATGGTAGCCATGTTTGATATTTACAGAAAAGTGTGTAGGAGAGAACCGTGTGCTCTAAAAGATAGATTAAGTCTAGGTTCACACTGTTGCGGTGCGGGATTCGCAGTGATTCCTATGCGCACCGCATCACAATCACACTCCGCTCCCGCAAACCGCTGCAGGAGTCAATGTTAAGTTGGCGACACCCCTAAAACGGTCCGCAAAATGCAGTGTGATCCAATTCCAGTGCAGCAAAAAAAAAAGGTGCATGGCATGCACTTTTTTGTGTGGTGCAATTTGAGCAATAGAATAATAAATGGCTTCAAGTCGCACTGCAAATAATCGCATGTGATTTGAACAGAAATGCGATGTGATTTCTGTTCGAATCATGTGGAAGTTCCTGCTCTATGGACCTGAAGCCACCTTACAAGATAAAGGGAGCAGACTGGTTCACCGGTCCACACCATTCAAACACAAAAGAGCTGTATTTAAAAGCCACTCCAGGTCAGCTCTGTCATTCAGCTTGAGCAGCTGATCCCCCTGTTTGCTAGGTCAATAGAGTTGTTGGTAATCTTGTTCTGGGAATGACCCGACCATTAAGCCTGAAAAAATATTGATTATGTGTGTTCTAGTTTCAAGCGCCTCCCTCTATAGCTCTCAAAGCAATAGCCTCTTATTTCCCCTCTTCATATAAGATTCAAGGTAAGATTTAGCAGTAATGGCAGCAAAAGAGCAGACAGTTTTGGACCAGGTTACTGTTAGAGTAGCTAATAACAACCACTTTAACAAGTGTGCACCATCCATGCTGTCTCCTTATGCAGTGTCCCCCTCTGTGTGCGATTTATTTTAAAAATGCTGTAAATATCTCATGTAAAAGCTGAGATCCACAATCGCATGACCGGCCGGGTACCTTTCCTCCTCTGTCAGATGCAGTGGGAGGGGCCGAGATTCCCACTGCTGACGTCACTCGGAAGGGGAGGAGAGACCCAGCCATGTCATGTAATCGCGGATCTCGGCTCTTACATTGGGTATTTACAGCATTTTTTTTTAACCACTGAAGGACCGCCGCACGCCGATATACGTCGGCAGAATGGCACAGGGACGTATATATACGTCCCCTTTAAGAGCCCAGCCGGGTTCACGCCGCTGGCGCACGCACGTGACCCGGTCCAAAGCTCCTTGACCGTGGGACCCGTTCACCGCCGGTGTCCCGCGATCGGTCACAGGAGCTTAAGAACGGGGAGAGGTGTGTGTAAACACACCTTCCAAGTTATTCACTGTGGCAATGTCAGTGATCGTCTGTTCCCCGATATAGGGAATGACGATCCTGACGTCACATGTCCAGCCCTACCCCCCTACAGTTAGAAACACACATGAGGTCACACTTAACCCCAACAGCGCCCCCTAGTGGTTAACTCCTTCACTGCATTGTCATTTTGACAGTAATCAGTTCATTTGTATAGCACTTTTCGCTGTGAAAACGACAATGGTCCCAAAAATGTGTCCCAATTGTCCGCCATAATGTCGCAGTCACGAAAAAAAAAAAAAAAAGCCATAAAACTATCCCCCATTTTGTAAATGCTATACATAGGTAAAAGAATACATATCGGCCTATACTATCTTTTTTGGGGATACTTATAGCAAAAAATATTGAATTTTTTTCAAAATTGTCGCTCTATTTTTGTTTATAGCGCAAAAAATATAAACCGCAGAGGTGATCAAATACCACCAAAAGAAAGCTCTATTTCTGGGAAAAAAAGGATGCCAATTTTTGTTCGGGAGCCACGTCGCACGACCGTGCAATTGTCAGTTAAAGCGACGCAGTGCCGAATCGCAAAAAGGGGCAAGGTCCTTAACCTGCATTGGTCCGGGTCTTAAGTGGTTTAATAAATCACACACAGAGGGGAACACTGCATAAGGAGACAGCACGGATGGTGTACACAGGTTACAGTTAGAGAGAGACTGGCAGGACATGTCATAAAATGCTGTAAAAGGAGCAGGATACATTTTGGACCTCAGAAGGCAAACAAAATCACAGGCACTAGTAACTCAATGTGAATAGGTTTCCTACCACTTGTCCCTCATTAAGACATGTTCAGCCAGCCTAATGGCCCGTACACACTATCCGAATATGGGACAAAAAACGATCGTCCGAGGAAGAATCCTACGATTTTCAGATCGTGTGTACACTACTTTCGAGAGCCAATCACGACAGTGCATCCAATATTATTAGGATTGGACAAGTGCAAAAAATTTCTTTGTACGATACCAGATCGTATGATATTCGTTTAGTTAGTATAGTTTCCATCTGAAAATACAATACAAATACATTACAATACATGATACCACTTCCGATTTTTTTTTTTCTGTTGTACTAGAATTTTGGTGACTTCAATAACCTATTCAATTTCTACTTGCGACTATTAAGCGGAAAAAGTCCCACGATCTGCCGTACGATATTCGGATCGTGTGTACGGGCCATTAGAGGTTGATTTAGTAAAACTGGGGATAAAAATATCTGGTGCAGCTGTGCATGGTAGCCAATCGGCTTCTAATTTCATCTTGTTCAATTATGCTTTGACAAAAAAGAAAAAAGCAACAAAAAACAAAAAAACACACACCTGGAAGCTGATTGGTTTGTATGCAGAGCTGCACCAGATTTTGCAGTCTCCAGTTTTAGTAAATCAACCCCCTAGCGTGTCCAGGCCCTCTGTATGTTATTAAAGCGGGGGTTCACCCTTAGAGGGCACTTTTCCCCCTTAGATTCCTGCTCGTTATTACTAGGGGAATCGGCTATTTATTTAAAAATATGTGCAGTACTTACCCGTTTACGAGACGCATCCTCTCCGTCGCTTCCGGGTATGGGCTTCGGGAATGGGCGTTCCTTCTTGATTGACAGGTTTCCGAGAGGCTTCCGACGGTCGCATCCATCGCGTCACGATTTTCCGAAAGAAGCCGAACGTCGGTGCGCAGGCGCAGTATAGAGCCGCACCGACGTTCGGCTTCTTTCGGCTACGAGTGACGCGATGGATGCGACCGTCGGAAGCCTCTCGGAAGACTGTCAATCAAGAAGGAACGCCCGCTCCCGAAGACCATACCCGGAAGCGACGGAAGAAGATGCAGCTCGAAAACGGGTAAGTACTGCACCTATTTTAATACAAATAGCCGATTCCCCTAGACCGAACGAGCAGGAATCTAGGGGAAGAAAAAAAAATTTTTTAGAAATGGGTGAACTCCCGCTTTAATCTAGTAGAAAAGTAACATGACAGGAAAATTACTACTGTGCTTTACTAATCAGAACAGGAAGCAACGATGCTCTGAATTTCTATATACACAGTGGCCTGGATTCAGATACAATTGTGTATCTATCGGCGGGCGTAACGTATCTCAGATACGTTACGCCGCCGTAAATTAGGGCGCAAGTTCCGTATTCAGAAAGAACTTGCGCCCTAAGTTAAGGCAGCGTAGCGTATGTGGTCCGGCGTAAGCCCGCTGAATTCAAATTCTCCATGCAGTGGGCGTGTTGTATGGTAATGAAGGCGGACACCACGTCAATGACGTTTTTGGCTAACGGCGCATGCGCCGTCCGTGAACGTATCCCAGTGCGCATGCTCCAAATTAACCCGCAAAAAGCCAATGCTTTCGACGTGAACGTTAATTACGTCCAGCCCTATTCGCGAACGACTTAATCGACGGAAAATTAGACGCTGGCCCGACGTCCATACTTAACATAGGATACGCCTCATATAGCAGGGGTAACTTTACGCCGGAAAAAGCCTAATGTAAACGACGTAAAAAAAAAATGTGCCAGGCGGACGTAAACCTACGGAAGCGCCACCCAGCGGCCAGCGTAAATATGCTGCCCAAGATACGACGGTGTAAGAGACTTACGCCATACGGATCTTAGGGAAATCTATGCGTAACTGATTCTACGAATCAGTCGCATAGATACGACCCCGCCACTCAGAGTTACGACGGCGTATCCGGAGATACGCTGCTGAACTCATATCTGAATCTGTGCCAGTGTGTGCGCGCATGACCATTAATTCAAAAGGGCACTATACCAACTCTAAAATAAAATATTTTATGGAAAGGGACAGGGACTTTTTTCTGGTTCCATAGACTTCAACGGATCAAAAAAAAAAAAAAAAAAAGTATTGAAAACACACAATATGCAAAATTGTAACCTGCATAGATGTGAACCAGGCCTTAGGACACACTATGAAGAAAGAAGAAGAAGATGGGTTCCCTCATTGAGGGACTCTTTGGCCCCTGGAGTATGTGACCCTCCATCCAATAAACCAATGTTCTTTCAGAATTTAGTGGGGTACCACAAATGCAAGAGATGTGCGGTATATGTATGATCAATGCAATAAGTGAGCGGAAAACTCTGAGCTTTACATTCAACAGCACTTCAGACTTTCAATATTAGAACCTTCATCACCTGCTCTACTATCCACGTAGTGTATCTTTTGACTTGCCCATGCGGGTTACAATATATCGGGCGTACAATACGATCCTTTCAAATAAGGGTTAATGAGGGAATATAAGGAGGGGTTTCAAAAAACATTCAGGGTCTCGTCACTATAGAGAGGTGCACAATAGAGATCCTAGTGGCACCTCTTTTATTGCCATAGACACTTTGAAGCCTCACTGGAGCGGGGGGGGGGGGGGGGGGGGGGAGTCTAAAAGAAGAGCCATTGCGAAACTCGAAATGAGCTGGATCTATTGAGTTAAATGCCTTAAACCTCAGGGCTTGAATGTAGATATAAAGGTTAACACATTTTTGGATAACTCTTGATGCCACCCCTACCTCTATCAATAATAGTAGGACTGAATTTCAAGTTATGGAATAACCTGGGAGCAAGTGTTTTTCAATAAGTTACTTCAGGTGTAAATTTGTGACTCGAAACAATAGGGTTTATAGTAACATCATTTGATTTTTGGAGTCAATATAACCTTCATTTCTAGTAAGGGATGTATATATGGGTCTATCCCCCACTCCTTGTCCTGTGGTTGGTATCCTCATGGGGTCCCTTCATTACAGCATGACATTGAGTAGTGGGATACCACATATAGGATTTTGTATTGTAGTTGCCCTTCCCCTCTCTTCCCACTAGATGGCTTCGTAGGGTTTAAGTCCACGATACTTTTAAATTTATTTTTCAATTTTAATGTAATTTTTGTTTATATTTATGTTTGATTCTAAATATAAATATGTGGTTGATATCTTTAGATCCATTACCGATTTAAATTATGAACACATAGCATTGCGGTATCTGCTTGTATGTAATGTACCAAGTATTTACACATATGGTGATAGGCAGTTGGATTTTCTTATTGATTAACCTTCTGGAGATCGAAGATCGGGGGAGGACGATATAGAGGAAGTTGGACTTAGTCAGGTTTGACACAGGATATTCATATCTGTATCTCTAAGACTGGTCCATAGTATGTTGCTTCCGGTGTCTCCATCCCCCGTTGTTAATGTTCTTAAATGTCGAAATTAAAAAGCGGCTGAATACCATTGGTTGCCGCTACATGAGAGCGAGGCTTGGTTGCTCCTCTGTGTGTATATGAGAGGTCGTCAGTGCCCTTTGATAACGTCATTTATGATGAAACATGTCAGGGCGGAGCCACGCACTGACATCACCGCGTTAACGTGACCCCGGAAGCACGGGTGTACGTTTGTTTTATTTTATTTTTCTGCCGGCAATTTTAAATCTGTTTTTTGTGCATTATGGTATACTTTTTTTTAATAAACCCAGCGGTTGCGGTACTTCATCTTGAGCCTCCATTCTTTCTTTACGGTTCCCTAAGTGACGCTGAGTCCAGGAGCGGATTGCCTTTGAAGAGACAGTCACCTTCCTGAACCCGTTTGATGATCGGCTGGAAGTGGAGCAACGCTTGGTCCCTGGGATTTCCCATCACCTGACAGGGTGGATGTTCAGGCCTTCTTGACCTAATCGAACAGGGGGGTCCAACAATTCTGGTAATGGCATTTACTTACCTTTCTTCCTGGTGTGACCGCGAGGAGGCATTTGAACTGGTGGTGGACTCTTCCCTCACTTTATCACAGTTTTTGAGCCATTATTGAGAATTGGACATTTTTTATTCATATACTGATTTTTGAACACAATTTTTTATTTATCAGTTGAGACTTTATGGTATATAGTCTTTATCCCCTGGAGGGGCATTGACCTTTTAATTATTTAATTTATATACACTCTGTTTTTGCACAATGTTCATGTTGTGTTGATTTAGCGCAACCTAATCCCCCCCCCCCTTTTCTAAATTTCACCTCATGTTGCTACAGAAAAGAATTTGTGGCTGGGAATCTTCTTTTCTTTCTTGGAATTTTCTTTTCTTGCACATGCGCATTTCTTTTTCGATTACATTTCTCGCATGATTCTCCCATCATTGATTAGAAAATTGTTAGTTTTCAAAAAGTTTCCGACATGTCCGATTACTCAAATCCGATGGCCGCACGAAAATCAGCTGTTGCTACAGCCCACTAATGGTGTGAAATACGAACGAAAATTCTTAGATAAGATTTTTGAAAGAAAATGATTTCGAAATTCGACCCTTACATCTTTCATCCAGTGCTGCAATGACATTTCTGGATTCTGAGTCATGGGAAAAGCAAAAGAACTGTCAAAAGGATCTGCAAGAAAAGGTAGTTGAACTTTATAAAATAGGAAAGGGATATAGAAAAAAAAATCCAAAGGAATGGAGAATGCAAATCAGTGTTCAACCTCTAATCAAGAAGTTTTGCCAAGAGGAATTGGCAGCTTTACCATCTGAGAAGATAAAGAGCCTCATCCACAAATACCACAAAATACTTTAAGCTGTCATTGATGTTAAGGGGGCAATACACGGTATTAAGAACTGGGGTATGTAAACTTTTGATCAGGGTCATTTGGGTAGTTTCTGTTGCGATTGATAATAAATGGCTTCAGCCAAACACTAACCATGAGTGAAAAATGTATGACTATATTCTCTGAAAAATGGCCAAGAAATCATAAATTCTGCCAGGGTATGTAACTGTATGTACATACATATTCTCCTTTTCTGCAGTGTTTAACCACTTCCCGACGGCTGTACGACTATATACAGCCGCAGGGTGGTTCTACTTCTCTGTGGCGCAGTGTTTTTATGGCCGCCCCTTTCCGCATTCCCTGCGCGCTCCCGAGCGTGCAGCGGGGAAATTCTGTGCTGGCCGTGTCCCTTGGACACAGCCAATCACAGATCGCCGTGAACGGCCATCTGTGCTGGCCGTGTCCCTTGGACACAGCCAATCACAGATCGCCGTGAACAGCCAATCGGAGTGGCCGTTTGCTAGGCGATCTGTGCGGCCAATGAGAGATGATCTCATATGTTTAGATATATGAGATGATTTCTCATTGCCGGCTCTCACAGACAGCGGTGCTGTCAGGGAGAGAGGAGACCGATCTGTGTCTCTTGTACATAGAGACACAGATCGGTCACCTCCCCCAGTCACCCCCCTTCCCCCACAGTTAGAACACTATATAGGGAATACATTTAACCCCTTCCTCACCCCCTAGTGTTAACCCCTTCCCTGCCAGTCACATTTATACAGTAATTAGTGCATATTTATAGCACTAATCGCAGTATAAATGTGAATGGTGCCAAAAATGTGTCCGCCATAATGTCGCAGTCGCAATAAAAATTGCAGATCGCCGTCATTACTAGTAAAAAAAAAAAAAAAAAATATTCTGTCCCTTATTTTGTAGGCGCTATAACTTTTGCGCAAACCAGTCGCTTATTGCGATTTTTTTTTTTTTTTTACTAAAAATATGTAGAATACGTATCGGCCTAGACCGAGGATAAAAAAAAAGTAAAAAAAAAAAATTGAGCCATTTATTATAGCAACAAGTAAAAAAAATTTTCTTCAAAATTGTGGCTCTATTTTTGTTTATAGCGCAAAAAATAAAAACCGCAGAGGTGATCAAATACCACCAAAAGAAAGCTCTATTTGTGGGAAAAAAAAGGACGTCAATTTTGTTTGGGAGCCACGTCGCACGACCGCGCAATTGTCAGTTAAAGCAACGCAGTGCCGAATCGCAAAAAGTCCTCTGGGCAGGAAGGGGGTTTAAGTGCCCAGTAAAGAAGTGGTTAATAAAACTTGGGGTCATATGTACAAGGCAGTGAATCTGCTAAACATTCACTGCAGATGAATCTGTCACGTAGAGGTCTGTTAAATGACAGCGATTGATTCACCAGCAGAAAATATTTGGATAAGGGTCAGTGACCCCTTAAAGTACATCTATCATGAGAAAAATATGTGGGTTTCCATTGCCGATCTCCCCTTTGCTAGTTGTTATGCTTTAGTTTCAATACTATCTTGCTGACGTTGAGTTATAAGGATGAGGAATTCCAACATTTCTCTGACTTTAGTGCTGGTTTGTGCTGACCCAGCCAGAAAACGATCACTTTCAGATGGAGGCCAGCTGTGGCAATGCCTACATTTTTGTTAAAAATATCATTTTGCAGTAAAACTTTTGTTTGAGAGTAAATTTTGACTCGATATAAAAGCGATGTCTTGATATACAAGTAGCGTCACATCACAACAGAGTAGAAAAATAAAAAAAAGGAGAGGCGCCTCTAAGTGTAGCAATATGGTTACATTTATTGAAGGTACAACATTTAGCAACTCACATGGTTGATCATTAAAAAATGGGCACATCCAAGAATGCAGGCATCCAGGTAAAGCTGTCCACATAGAAAGGGATCCTCAAACTATGGCCCTCCAGCCGTCTTAGAACTACACATCCCATGAGGCATTGTAACATACTGACATTCACAGACATGACTAGGCATGATGGGAATTGTAGTTCCTGAACAACTAGAGGGCCGTAGTTTGAAGACCCCCGACATAGACCAGGGCTTAAAATTTTAAGTCCTGAGCCACTAGCCGGGCCTTAAGAGTTACTCGCCCACCAGTTGCCCCACCCAACACCTCCCCCGCCCCACCCCCAAGTCTGCCCCTAAACACGCCCTTGTAAATTATCTCATGAAATTACACTGTTAAATATTTTAAGCAGAATTAAGTTCCAAAAATAAATATTAACAACTTTAACAATAGAAACATAAAGCATATCAGTACCCATCTGTGCAGCCTCACTGTGCCCATCACTTGCCGCCTTACAGTGCCCCATCATCACTTCAGACTCACCTCACACAAACACTGCCCTGGCGCCACTTTGAGCCGAGTCTGCAGCGCTCTCCTTCTCCTCCTCTTGTATCTCACACACAGCGGGCATCTTCCGCTGTGTGTCATGGAGCTGGGTCTGTGTTTGGCGGCACGGTGTGATAAGGTCCCGCCTAGACCAGCTAATGTGATAGGCAGAACACTGATTCAATGTGATAGGCAGAAAACTGATTCAATCTACTATCACATTAGCTGGTCTAGGGGGGCGAGACCTTGTCACATCGCTCCGCCAAACACAGACCCAGCTCCATGACACACAGCAGAAGATGCACGCTGTGTGTTTGATACAAGGAGAAGAAGGAGACCGCTGCGGCCTCAGCTCAAAGCGGCGCCAGGGCAGTCCAGCCGCTCTCTGTGTCCTTCGGCTGACAGTTTCCGGGCTGATCGCTTCAGCAAGGAAACTGTCACTGTCAACCGCTCCTCACTCACCCTGGACTAAATTTGCGAGCAAGCGAGTGGAATTTTTGAGGGCTGACATAGACCATCGTCCACACCGCCCTCAACGTCATCCCTCCCACGATGTGCTCCGCGATCGGTTCAAGCCTCACTTTGAGATCACTCTACTTCAGGATAGTCTTCCTGGTCACGAACGTAGACTGAGAGGCAGCAGTGCGTGGGATAGTCTACGTGGACAGCTTTACCCCAGCTTTACCCCATGCAAGTTGCTAAATGTTGTACTTTCATTAAATGTAACCAGATTGCTACACTTAGAAGCGCCTCTCTTCTCTTTTATACAACAACTCTTGCGGATTTTGCTTCCAATTCTATTGTGGATGGACATTTTATGGTTACACAATCACATTGCTATAATCTTTTTTTATATGGACTATAAACTGAAAGCGTTTGGAAAGAATCATTTGAGTTTCCATTATTTCTTATGGGAAAATTAGCTCGATATAAGGGTGCTTTGGATTACAAGCAGGTTTCTAGAACAAATTATGCTCGCAATCCAAGGTTTTACTGTATTATACAACCTGTATAAGGTACACCCCAATTGCCTAAGGACACTAAATATTGAGGGATTCAGAGTTTTATTTTTAAAAACACAGAAAAGAGAAAGAAAGAAAGAAAGAAAAGAAAGAAAGAAAAGAAAAGAAAGAAAAGAAAGAAAAGAAAGAAAAGAAAGAAAAGAAAGAAAAGAAAGAAAAGAAAGAAAAGAAAGAAAAGAAAGAAAAGAAAGAAAAGAAAGAAAAGAAAGAAAAGAAAGAAAAGAAAAGAAAAGAAAAGAAAAGAAAAGAAAAGAAAGAAAGAAAAGAAAAGAAAGAAAAGAAAGAAAAGAAAAAACAGTCTTTGCAGAAATCTCCTGCACTGGATTTTATTCAGACATTTTTGTACAATGACTGCAAAAGTTTCCACAAACACCAAAGCTGTCCTGAGGAGTGCGACTGATAACAATAATTAAATTTTAAAAGCACTTCTGTTAAAAGAATAGAACTGCCAGTAGGGAAAGGTGGTGGTATAAAGGAGGATTACCTTTTTTTTTCCAGACTACAGTCCAAATGAATAAAGCCATAAAATCAGTGGGGACCGGCATAATGCGAAGTATAATATACAAACACTACAGGCAGCAAGATTTACTTGTTAGCCATATCTCAATATTAGAGGAGATATTCTCAGAACAGCATTAAGACCAGCTCTAGGGTACAAACCGATTACCACTCACTCATATCTGTAGTGTAAGCTTTGAAGTTATTGCCGAAGGTTAAATGAGCTAAAAAATCTTAAACACTTTAACAGTAGCCTATTAAACATAAAGGAGACACAGAATGCAACTGAAGATGAAAAGATTGCAGTCCTCTCACATGTACTTTCATACCTACTGGAATACCGCAGACCCAGCATTAGTGTTCCCTTTCCTTCAAAATCAGGGCTTAGGCAACTAAACACCGACATGTATTGTACAGTACAGGTGGATGAAATGCCTTAAAGGGGTTGTAAAGGTTTGTTTATTTTCTTAATAGGTTCCTTTAAGCTAGTGCATTGTTGGTTCACTTACCTTTTCCTTCCATTTCACTTCTAAATGTTTTTTTTTCTTTGTCTAAATTTCTCACTTCCTGTTCCTACTCAGTAAGGTGTTCAGTAAGCTGTTCTAAATGACTTTCCACCGCTCGGATGATGGTGGAAAGCTTACTGAGGAGAAACAGGAAGTGAGAAATTCAAACAAAGAAAAATAACATTTAGAAGTGAAATCGAAGAGAAAGGTAAGTGAACCAACAATGCACTAGCTTAAAGCAACCAATTTAGAAAATAAAAGATGAACCTTTACAACTCCTTTAATAAGAGAGGATATGTGCCAAAAGTATTAAAGTGCATGTCAACTCCAACAATCAACTTCTCTTATTTACTTCCTTTTAATCAGAGACCCCGTACACACGACCGAGTTTCTCGGCAGAATTCAGGCAGAAACTCGATGGGAGACGTATTCTGCCGTGAAAACCGGTCGTGTGTACACTTTTCGCCCAGGGAAACCGCCGAGGATCTCGTCTGGCCAAAAAGAGAACATGTTCTCGATTTCCTCGTTAGTCAATGGGAAAAGTTGGCTTGCCGAGATCCTCGACGGCTTCACAAGGAACTCGACGAGCAAAACGATGTGTTTTGCCCGTCGAGTTTCTCGGACGTGTGTACGGGGCCTGATACACACAAAATATATATATATATATATATAAATAAATAAAATAATAGTTGTTATATTAGTTTGACAAGTGCAAAAAAAACTTTGATTTTGCCAGAAATATTGTGAGCTTATAACTTTCTATGAGTTCTCGGTGCAAAAAGGGGGGTTATTGAGAGGACAAGAGTGCTGCGTTCTTTGTAATGCATCAGAAATTAAGTGGGCAGGGCTGACATCAAACATTAAAGTGACACTAAAGGTTAAAAAATATATATATATAAATTATATATATCTCAAACATGTCATACTTACCTCCACTGTGCAGTTCGTTTTGCACAGAGTGGTCCCGATCCACCTGTTCTGGGGTCCCACGGTGGATCCCAATAGATGACCCCCTCTGAGAAGCTCTCTACCAAGTGCGCTCCTGTGTCATACACTCTGCGTCCATAGTAGCCGGGTGGATGACTCTGCCCCGCCCCCTGGCACCCGCGTCATTGGATTTGATTGACAGCAGTGGGAGCCAATGGCTGCTCCACTTTCAATCTATCCAATGAAGAGCTGAGAAGCCATGGAGATGGGTGACGCGGGATCGCGCCCACAGGAAATTTGGAGCTCAGGTAAGTAAAATGGAGGGTCTGGGGGGCAGACAATGCAAGATGTTTTTTCACCTTAATGCATAGGATGCATTAAGGTGAAAAAACAAAGGTATTTCAACCCCATTAAAATTCAGAGCAGATTTACTAAAACTGGAGAGTGCAAAATTTGGTGCAGCTGGCTGTGGAGGGTAGCCAATCAGCTTCTAACTTCAGCTTGTGCATTTAAAGTGGTTGTAAAGTCAGAAGGTTTTTCTATCTTAATGCATTCTATAAAAAAAAACAAAAAACAAAAACACCTGTGTTCAGCAGCCCCTCTAAACTTAATGCAATCTGTGTTCAACTTAATGCAATGTCTCAAAATATCTACTGAAATTACAATAAACTGTCTTCAAAACAATAAACAGCATTTTAGTAACAAAGGATGAAATTGCAAAAGAATTCTAAAAACTGTTTTATCTTACTCCTCTGACCTAGACATAGGATTGAAAGGCAATATAGCTGGCCATACATGCTTAGTTTTCCCCTTGTTTGGTTTAGCCAGAAAACTAGGTGGATGGAGGAATTCTCGCCCTAATTGGGACATTGTAATCTGAGGGCAGCACCCACCAGTGTCAGATCGGCTGCAACCAACTGCCTTCAGTTGATGATCATCTATAAAAATGTCCAACATCGGAAGGACAATGGCCAGCTTGCACTTCGCCATGTTGGCGGCACTGGTTTTAATAGGCAAGCTGGCATACTTGCAATTGCTAGGCAGAGATAACATGCACGCCCTAGGCTACTGTTAAGGTGTTTATTCTTTATGTTCCCCCTGCGGGCCTGGGGCTCTAAATGGATGTATGTTATGTACATTTGAACCATTGACCAATAAAATTGTTATTGATAAAAAAAAATAAAAAAAAATGTCCAACATGTCTCTTCAATAGAAAAATTGATTAAACAGTGTTGGAAGGGTCGCGTGGGAAGGGCATGCACCGATTGGAATTCGACTGGTCCAACTATTAGGCTCGATTCACACCTATGCATGTTGCTTTTGAGCGTTTTTGCAGTACTTTTTGCGGTGCTTGCTGCGTTTTTTGACTTGCGTTTTTACCGCGATTTGCGTTTAATTTTTTTTTTTTACATCAATTTACATTTTTTTACATTTCATTTAAAAACCAGGTTAAAAAAAAAAATACGCAAATCGCGCCAAAAACGCGGTACTTGCGCTTTGGATGCGGGTCCATTGACTATCACATGCAAAACGCTGCTTTTTGCGGGGAAAAAAGTCCCTGATATTTTCCAAAAACAGAGGCACAAAAAAGCATTGATGTGAACATGTTCCATACGAATGTTAAAAGATTTCCCTGCTTTTCTGCAAAATGCACCAAAAAACGCATTAGTGTGAATCGAGCCTTAGACCAACTACATTTCAGTCCGTATATGGCCAGCATAGGAGGAAAGAGTAATGTTAAAAAGGTAATAAACCACAGTTGAAGATGAAAGAAAATTCCCTTGCAAGGCAATGTCATAATGTGCTAGTACGCATCACATACTAGCACATTATGAGAGACTTGCCTTAAAACAAAGCCCTCCAGCACCGTGCTGTCGCGGCTAACAGGGCTTTTATCTTCACCCAGTCTTCCTTCTGGGTTTGCGTCTTCCAGCTAAATGAGTGGTCGGGGCATGAAGCCGTCAATCCCACGCGTGTGTGATCCGCCGTTTACGACACAGACTCTGAAGGACACGTCACAATGGGCGAGGTCTCATGGTGATGTCACCGGATGGCCACACCTCATGGCTATACAATAAGCAGCAGAGAACGGAGCTGGCACAAAACGGCCGGAGACCGCGTCGGAGGAGGACCGTGTTGGCGGCAGAGAAAAACAGCAGCAGCAGCGACGACCGAAGGAAGAAGAATGGAGGGAGATTTTTAATAAAGGACTAGTCAAAATCCTCTCGTCTTTTTACACTACCCTGCCCCTTTTTGGGATGAATGGGTAGGCGGTAAAATGTACCCCATACTCATTCACAAAAGGGGGCATTGGACCTGGGGGGCCCCCCCCTTGTTAAAGAGGGCCTCCAGATTCCAATAAGCCCCCTGCCCGCAGACTCCCCCAAAACCACCACCCAGGGTTGTCGGGAAAAAGACCCCCCCCCCATCAATATGGGGACAATGTGCTTTGGGGTGGGGGGAGCAGTAGTGTATTTAGGATTTGTGCTGTCCTAGGCCTGACTAAACTCATGCACACCCTAATTTAAATATGACCCACCCCATCCTGTCAAGGCCACACCCTGTTCTGTTTAAGACCCGCCCTGAAATTTTCGAGTGGGGACACTAGTTCTAAAAGCCTGAGGCAATGGATTCCCTTAATTTGCATAGATTTCCTCTCACGTCCTGTTTGGCTATGGGACAGGAAGTGAAGGGAAATCTCTGCAATGGGACAAGGATGGTAAAAAATAAACTGACAGGGGCTATAACCCTCCCTTACTCTATCCAAAATGAAAAAAATAAGTGTTGCCTATAGTTTTACTATAGGCACAAATTTCTGATAATTTTATGGAGAGGACTAAGAACATATAACCATGCCAATGGTGCAGCAGAAAACATATAGCACAGTGAGGAAGGTTTGTAGTCCAGCATAATATTTCAGTCAAAATAAGACGCAGCACTGCGCCGCCCCCCCCCCCTACAGTTGGTGAATGCCGGCTTCCCGCATATCAGAAGCAGTGTAGCCGCTTTATGGGGACACTAGACTAATTTGCCTCTCAGCCCAAGTCCGCCCCAACAGTGTAGCGCAAGCCAGCGGGGACTCTTTCCGTGCTGCCCCCCTGCAAAGTGCTGCCCTAGGCCTGGGCCTTGTTGGCCTAGGCCAGGATACAGCGTTGGGGGGAGCCCCCTCTTCCCCAAAGCACTCACATCCCCATGTTGAGGGTGTGTGGCCTAGTGTGGTCCAGGCTTTGCCCCCCCCCTCCCCATTCCTGACCTGCCAGGCTTCATGCTTGTATAATGGCCTGGTATGGATTTTAGGCGGGACCCCAAGCTTTTTTTTGCCATGGGTTTTCCCCTCAAAATCTTTAACGGAAAGGGTCTTGTAAAGTCTTGGAAAGGGGGTGGGGGCATGTTTAGCCATGTTTCCCCCCCAAATAGCCAAAAACAAAAAGCGCCTGTAAACGAAATGCGGCTAAATGAAAATTACAGCGTTTAGTTCTTAAAATGCCCGTAAACTCAGCTACTGAACACATTTTCTTTGCATCCAAAAAAATGCCTCTAAACTCAACTGCCTAGAAAATATTGTAAAATGACCCTGTGTACATGTACCGATAAGATAACAGGAGAGTTGAGTGACAGCTGAAAAAACGCTCAACTGCTCCTAAACATCCGTTTACCAGCAGCAGTGTACATGAGGCCTTAAGAAAGTGAAGCAACGCTTACACGGTTTATCTCTCACTGTGCCATTTGATCTGAATAGCTGAACGATACTTGACCAGCTCCTGTGTATTACTCTGGAGCAGGGGAAAGATTCATAGCAGTGTGTGTATGCTGCTGTCACAGTTGGATATCGCAGCAAGTAAAGCAGGCCATAGACTATGTGACAAATCACTTGATTGTCCCATCAACACAGACAGTGATAATGGAGGAATCCCTATTGTGGAGCTATTATGTTCATCCAGTGGGGTGGTGGGGGAAGCCTTCCCTGCTGCGAGAACACAGTGTTTACTGCCAATGTCTAAAGTCGCTGTAAATAAATCGCATGCTAAAAATCCGACAAGCTGGTTGTACCCAAGTCAATCGCTCCCTGCTGAGCATGCTAAAATTCAATCCATCTATGGCTGGCTTAAAGTGGAGGTTCACCCAAAAACTAAATTTTTAACATTAGATTGAGGCTCATTTTGGGAAGCAGAATCGGGTGTTTTTTTTTTTAAATCGAATCAGTACTTACCGTTTTAGAGATAGATCTTCTCCGCCACTTCCGGGTATGGGCTGCGGGACTGGGCGTTCCTATTTGATTGACAGTCTTCCGACAGGCTTCCGACGGTCGTATACAGCGCGTCACGATTTTCCGAAAGTAGCCGAACGTCGGTGTGCAGGCGCCGTATAAAGCCGCACCGATGTTCGGCTTCTTTCGGGTACTCGTGACGCGATGTATGTGACCGTCGAAAGCCTGTCAATCAAATAGGAACGCCCAGTCCCGAAGACCATACCCGGAAGTGGCGGAGAAGATCTATCTCTAAAACGGTAAGTACTGCTTCGATTTAAAAAAAAAAACACCCGATTCTGCTTCCCAAAATGAGCATCAATCTAATGTTAAAAATTGTTTTTCGGGTGAACTCCCGCTTTAAGAGGGCCGAAGGCTAACTCCAAGCTTTGTAATTTTCTGTGAAATGCAATGTAGTATGGATACCTGGAGGTGTTCTGTACACAGAATGTGTACAGAACGCCCCCCAGAAACATTTCCTGCTTGTGCGATTGGCTTACTGATTTTCCAGAAGTCTGCACTAAGGTACAAGTCAAATTTCAGGCACCACTGCAACAAAAATGTAATTTTGGGTCAGATACTCCCAATAGAAAGTCACTTTTAAAAAGGGATACAAACCCTGCAATTGTCCACATTAGAGCTTTGCATGTGCAGGAGCCGATTGATAATTGTTAAACCTCTCCCATTAAGGGACGGACACATGGTTAGAAAATCCCAAATTCAATTTGGTTCAATGAACGATCTGCCGATTTTCTGATCGTTCGTATGCTGCTTTTGACAGCAGATTACGACATTTTTGTCAGGGCAAAACTGGATGTTTCTAAAGGCCCGTACACATGGTCGGACTTTTTGCCAACAAAACTTCAAAATGAGCAAGTTTTCAAAATAGTCTGATCCGTGTATACGCTCCATCAGACAAAAAGTTCGGTCTGCAAACGGACAAACTTTACGTCAACAAGAGTCCGATGGTGCCTAGTCCGACCGTGTGTACAGCAAGCAATCGGACTTTTGGACAAAGTACTAACGCTCATGCTCAGAAGCAAAGACCAGCGTTCTGTCTGGTAGAACTAGCGTTTGTATTTGAAAGAGCACATTCGTGACGCGGCAAGTTCTGAAATCAAGAAAAGCAGCGCACATTCTTCTTTATAATGTGAGAATACTAAAAGCTGCTTTGCTGGTGATACTGACAGAGTAAAAACAAATGTCTGCTTTGGATTAGTGTATTTTGGTTACATGAATCAAACATATTTCTATATTTTTTTGTGGGTCAAGTTAGCACAACCCCATTGTGCAACATGTCTGCTTGACGAACGGACGTTCAGAAACAAACAAAATCGCGAATGAACACAGATGAAACCTCCACTAACTCTCGATTAGCAGAAGGAACCCAAAGGGTGACGCCGTTGAATTGCACTTCCTCTTTTAAACTCTCGTCAGTACGTTGAAACGTCACTATGTTCGTGTTTGTTGCCGAAAAAGTCAGAGCGTGTGTATGCTATGGGTGTGACCGGACAAAAATCCAATGGAAAGTTTGTTTGATGTCCAACCGTGTGTACGAGGGTTTACACTATGTTTCTCCTTTCCAATATACGATGTACCAAATGCTTTGTAAATCACACGCCCAATTCCCACCCCTCGGCTTCCCTGGTGTGTATGGTTACCAAAAAAGGGGGAGGTCCCATGAGCCGATTGGCCGTTTGCCCCGTTTGCCCTATATACCATAACCTAAGATGGCTGAACGGTATCCCTGATGAAGGAGCACACATGGTCCGAACGCGTGCATGTTACAGCATCCTCCCATTGAGACCAGGGACCTTCCAAATGACGACTTTCTCCTGCGCCCTGTATGTTCGAGCCCAGGACACCGGAAACCACTGGCGCCGCCGAGCAAGACATCACAGCACTGCCTGGATGTTTGTTTTGGATCCCTGCCGTTTATTTGAGATTTACAAGGTTGTGCCTGCTCTCATCTTACTCTGAGTGAGTGCATTACTACTTAAAGGGTCACTAAAGGAAAAAAATTTTTTTTAGCTAAATAGCTTCCTTTACCTTACTGCAGTCCTGGTTTCATGTCCTCATTGTTAGTTTTTGCTCTGATGTTGCTGTAATTCTCCTCTGTTTTGGACACTTCCTGGCTGTCTGTTTCCCGATCACCACAGTACTGGGAGATTTTAGTTTCGTTTTCAAACCAATACTGCTCTATGGCACTGCCCAGCACAGATACAGCATAACATGCTAAAACTAAACTAAAAAAACTACAGGTACATTATGATTGATTTTTATCTATGTTTAATCGTTTTTAAAAGGAATCAGTTAACTATTATGTCTATACCCGGTAAACAGTCATTTCAGCAAAAAAAAAAAAAAAAATTATATTTAAAACTCCTTTAAATTGATTGTAAAGGCAGAAGTTTTGTTTTATCTTAATGCACAAACAAATGCCACTTCAGGGTTTTGGAACTACAACATTTTTTTTTTCCTTTAGTGACCCTTTAATTAAACGCATTATAATTACTGCCGACTGTTTTTCTTGTGTGAAAAACTGATGTGCAGGCTCCAAAATTTTTGTCTGATGTGACCACAATGGCCGATTTAATAAAAAAAAAATCTGAAGAGCAAGACTACGCCTGCTCAGAATGAAAGAACACATACAAAACAATTCAACACATTACGTCACTTCTAACATTGAATTATTATTTTAATGACATTGAAAATTTTCTGATGGCGAGTATTCTCTTCACTTTTAATTTGAGACTAGCATCCAACAAAAAACTGACGAAAATTTGTCCTATAATTTGACCATGCATAAAAAGCTTAAAAGTTTTATTTTTTTATTATTATTAAAATTCCATACTTCCCTTTTAACTCATGGAAAACACCACTGCCAGATATGGCATTCAGGCAGCTGTGAATCTGATAACTTTCTGCCCAGCTCAAAGGGGTTGTAAAGGTACAATTTTTTGTTCCTAAATAATAGCTTCCTTTACCTTAGTGCAGTCCTCCTTCACTTACCTCATCCTTCCATTTTGCTGTTAAATGTCCTTATTTCTTCTGAGAAATCCTCACTTCCTGTTCTTCTGTCTGTAACTCCACACAGTAATGCGAGGCTTGCTCCCTGGTGTGGAGTGTCGTGCTCGCCCCCTCACATGGACTACAGGAGAGTCAGAACGCTCTTTATGTTGCAGATAGAGAAAGGAGCTGTGTGTTAGTGGGCGTCCTAACTATCCTGTAGTCCAAGGGAGGGGGCGAGCACGACACTCCACACCAGGGAGAAAGCCTTGCATTACTGTGTGGAGTTACAGACAGAAGAACAGGAAGTGAGGATTTCTCAGAAGAAATAAGGACATTTAAAAGCAAAATGGAAGGATGAGGTAAGTGAAGGAGGACTGCACTAAGGTAAAGGAAGCTATTTAGGAAAAAAAAAATTAAAAAAATTGCACCTTTACAAACCCTTTAAATGGATTTTTTAAATCAACTTCACCAAGACAGGTGGCATTTGCAGGTCCTTCCATAAGGAACGCCAGGAAATGTGAGCCATCTTTGGCCAGCTAAAAGCTACAATCTACCATCCAGACATTCGGGTGCAGTTTAAAACATCCATCAATTTGTAGCCGAACGTGGAAATACACAGCTCAATTTGCAATTTAGAAAGTTTGCCCAGACAAAGATTTGTCATTAAAGTGAAGGTTATATTGGGCGCAGCATGTGTTTTGTTGGGTGAATAAACCTCGGTTTGTACATACTAATTATGCCAGCAGTTGTTTTGACTGATCGAAAAAAATCCAGAGGCTGCCTCTCACTTTATAGCAGTAGTAAAAATAGACAAGATAACCCAGCAAAACTGGCAAAAAGACAGGAACTGCCCACTGTTGAGTGCTAGCAACAGGGTTGCTATCCTCACCGCAGTAAAGTACATGTCTTTAGAATTGCCTATTGATTTCTTCACCATTGTTAGAAAAAAAATAAAAAAAACGGACTGTGCCAACAACAGTCCTATAGCCTTTTCCTTCCCACCCTGGTGGAAACGACGACATGTGCTACAAGACCAATCTGCATTTCTATGTGGCAACAAAGAGTGGTTGCCATCTCCCTCCAGGAACTCACACCTCCCTTAACGGAGCTGAAGTCAACACAGCATGATCTAAGCCTATTCCAGTGTATACATGAGAAGTGACAACTGCCTTCACACATTAGGGAAATGTACAAGCGAAGAGGCACAATCCAATTTGTGCAAATTATTAGAGAGCCGTTACATAGAACACTAGTGCTTCTGTGCAAGTATGCGGTCCCTGCTAACAGGTTTATAGTAAAAAGCACATCTAATTAAGTTTAAAGCTCAAAGTCCATACTAAATTAGCACAGCCTGCTTGGACTGGTTGTCATTAGGTTTGAAAATGCTGTTATGGAATACCAGGAAAAGAGAAATCTGTAGGCTGCCAGAAGGGCTGCTACATTCGCACCGGCAACCACAGCCATTTGTGGCTGTGCATCCAGCAGTGATCACCACAGGTGAACAGCCTCCAATAGCTGTGGCCACTGACACATTGTCAAAGTGTGGATACTTGGTGGGCACGGCTAGTCTCACACCTGTCAAAAAACAGTAGCAGGAATCTGTAGAAGTTGCCTTAATGAGTACACACACACACACACACACACACACACACACACACACACAAGTTTTTACAATTAAAGCGGATCTCCACTCTAAAGTGAAGTCGCGCTGATCGGCACCCTCCCCCCCTCCGGTGTCACATTTGACACCTTTCAGGGGGGAGGGGGTGCAGATACCTGTCTACAGACAGGTATTTGCACCCACTTCCAGCCACACGTCACGGGCAAAAGACGTTTTTTTTCTGACATCCCGTCCGTCCCCTGTTGTGTGCTGGGAACACTCGGCTCCCAGCACACAGCGGGAGCCAATCGGCGGGCGCAGCGCGACTCGCGCATGCGCCGTAGGGAACCGGGCAGTGAAGCCGGAGCGCTTCACTTCCTGGTTCCCTCAACGTGGATGGAGGGGGGAGCAGCAGGGTGACGAGCGATCGCTCGTCCTCTGCTGCGGACGGAGCTGGACTCCAGGACAGGTAAGTGTCCTAATATTAAAAGTCAGCAGCTGCAGTATTTGTAGCTGCTGGCTTTTAATATATTTTTTGGAGCGCACATCCGCTTTAAGAAGCTACAGAAATAGGAAAAATGATGTGCACATACTTCATTTGGAGTTTTTTTTGTTGTTCTCTTTAAAAAAGGATAAGTTCACCTTTTGTAACATGTTACAGATGCACCAGTCTTCCCCCGATCCTCTGTTTTGACAGCCCAGTGCACCCAGCCACGCCGTTCATTCACAGTGTTCTGTGAATGTGAAAACTACAAGTACCTATAGCCTTTGTGGCTGTCGGCTCGTAGTTCTCAATGAACTACCAGGGTGCTGGTGAGCACTCTAGGTAGTTCATTGAGCGTCCTGTCATTTAAGAACTGCCTGCTCATATCAGAGGTATAGGCAGACGGATACCCAGACAGACTGCAGGACCTTGGCATTACACCCATGATCTGCCGATTGCAGGTGCATTGCTTTACAGGCACCCAATTAGAAAAAATAAGATTTTTTTTTACCAAAAAAAAAAAAAAAAAAAAAAAAAAAAAGAGCATTTAATTTTAATTTTTTTATTTTTGTAAAGGTGAACTTCTCCTTTAAGTCGGATGTGCAATCAGCAACATCGCTGTTATTTTAAGAATATTAAGAGAAATAAGCCCCCTACAGATTGCATGCTGTTCAGTGAATCATAATTATTCTCTTTATCATTCTTTCAGACCTTCGTGAGGTGGTCCCCAGGTCACTGTAAAGAATCACAGGTGGAATACTTCACACAAATGTTAAGCTGCTTCTAATCAGTGTAGGAGTGTTCCAAACTAGATGTGAAGAAATTACAAACAGCAGTGACTAGGTCTGAAATGTAGACGAGAAGTAAATTGCCAATCTGGCTTTATTCTCACGGAGCGTACAAAACTGCACTCCCATGCCGAGCAGCTTTTACCCAAAACAGGATGCACAGATGTTCCATGCACCCCATGCAGGAAGATACATTTATGTCTATTGGGACACAGCCGCTGCTTCCAATAGGACATCTCTGTGGGTGCGCGTTCCCAAATACACACTGTCTGCATTCAGAGACGTGCACCTGCACCTACACACCTGTCAAGCAGGAAAACACACCAAAAAATGCATGTACGTGTAATTTTATTGCAATATCATCGATATCTAGAGCCAAAAATGCACCATGCTACGTGTGAAAAAGTACCTGCACCTTTCCAAAAAAAAAAAAAAAAAATTGCATTGCAAAAAAAAAAAAAATTGCATAGATGTGAACAGGACCTAAAGAAAATAAGGTTAAATGGATTGTAGTGCATTTCTGCAAACACACAATAAAGCGCATAGACGTGAACCTAGCCCTATTCCTCGCTCCCCCAGTAGCCAACACTCTTTCACACTCTCTGTAAAGCCTCGTACACACGATCGGATTTACATCGGACAAATCTGTGGAATTTTGTGCGAAGGGCGTTGGCTGTGAACTTGCATAAAGACGGCAGAACTTTTTTCAGCCAACATACATGAAACTACATGTTTTTTCAGCTCTTTGGCACCACCCTTTGGGCAGCTTCTGCCAATGTTGTGCTATGGTTAGCACTGGTTCGGTTTTTTCCCATTGGACTTGTGTACACACGATCGAATAATCTGACAACACATTTGTGGTCGGAAAATTTGAAAGCATGCTATAAAACATTTTTTGTCGGAAATTCCGACAATTGTCTGGTGGAGTGTACAAGCGGTCAGATTATCCAGCAAAACCCTGCCATCACACATTTGTTGTTGAAAAATCCGATCGTGTGTACGAGGCTTAAGATGTGGGCTGGTCCTACAACATCCTGCACTGTACATGTAGACAGAGAGGCCACGACAAGTCACAGCGAGGAGGAAGCTTACAGAAACAAGGGATAAGTATTTCTGGCAATTTCTCCACCTCTAGATAAAACAAGTTTAACTGCAAAGAGCCAGTGACTGACAGATCAAGAACTGAGCAATCGGTGGTCGTTTCATTGCTCAGTTGCAGGTTTGAAACAGATGCTGCATCCACCTTGGTGGGTAGTTTTTTTGCACTCCCATACTTCTCTTAAATTGTTACTAATCCCAGTAAAATCAGTCTGTATATGCAGTAAAGCATGCTGATTATACTCACTGTGGAACCTAAGGGGTTAATCCTGCACATTGGGTAAAAAGGCGGTTAGATCCTGTATGCACGGATCCTCCTTTCAATGACTCCAGAACAGGTCCAGATAATACAGAGCCTTTGGAGTCAGGCTGCACATGCTCAGTTTGGTGTATATTGTTAGCAAGTTGTTTTTTTCTTAGGCAGGGGCATGTGATCAGCACAGGCCCAATCAGCACTGTCCAGACAGAGGGTCAGGAGTCATGGATCCTGATAGGACAGCTCAGGAGTATGAAAATTCCTCCTACAAGCTTTACTAGAAACTGATAGAAGTCACATAACCTGCTAAATACCTTTTCTCATCAGTAGTATATACTAAAATAATTGCATTTCCATGTTCTGTGTACTGTTGGAGACCAGATGCAGTGAATGTAGGCTCCTAGATTTAGGAGCACTTTAAGACAAGTAAAATACTCAATTTTTTTTGCCGTTACCTGGAATTGTTTTTAAGCTAGTGACGGGATTTTTTTTAATGAAGAAACGATGATCACCAATAATGCAGATAAAAGGAACACCACCTTTGGCAAAATATATAATGGTACTTTCTATAACTAATCTTCAGGTCTAAGATTATTTTTTAAACATATGAGCAAACAAAAAAAAAAAAGCTCCAACAGTGAAAAGACAGCCCATTAGGGGGGAGGGAGTGGGATTCCAATGCACAAAAATGTTCAAATTGTCAGACAAATTTTTGCCGCAACACATGTGCATTGGGGGGCTTTTGAGAATGAATGGCACCACAATGCGAGCGTTGTTGCCAGGCACAGATGTAACTTGGCCCTGATTGTTAAAGGGTCACTAAAAGGAAAAAAAAAATGTTTTGCTGAAATGACTGGTTACAGGGTATAGAGACATAATAGTTAACTGATTCCTTTTAAAAATGATTAAAAATAGATAAAAAAAACAATCATATATTGTACCTACAGTTTAGTTTTGTTTTGGCTGTTTCCTGGTTCTCTGATGTACAGAGCCAGAGAGCCAATAGAGGGCAGTGATTCTTTGTAAAACAAAACTGGATTGGTTCTGACACACAGTAAATCACACCTCCTTGATTAGTCAGCACAGTGAGAAATCTGCCAGTACTGTGGTGATCAGGAAACAGACAACCAGGAAGTGTCCAGAACAGAGAGGAATTACAGCAACATCAAAGAAAAAACAAAACAATGAGGACATGAAACCAGGACTGCAGTAAGGTAAAGGAAGCTATTTAGCTAAAAAAAAATCCTTTAGTGACCCTTTAATATGGTCATTGGCAGCATTGAGCAAATACAGAACAGAAAGACAGAAATGTGGGGAAAAAAAAGGGAACCCTGAAAACTAACCATCAAAATAAATAAAATGGTCCTACAAATTTATATTTGTAGTAATAAAAAAAATTGTATGCAGAAAAAAAAAAAGGTGACAAAAAAACTTTATGGAAGAATTCAGTAAAGAAATCTAAGAGACTCACAAGTACAAAAAGACATCATTTGGATATTGTTACATTTAACAAACTTTGTGCAAAAAAAAAAATATATATATATTATATATATATATATATATATATATATATATATATATATATATATATATATATATATATATATATATATATATATATATATACAAAACATTAATATGCACTTGTTGCATTTGTGTATTGTTTATACATCACGCACATTGTATCATTAATGTATTATTTGAATGTTGCATAAATAATAAATAGAACACAACTATAAACTGCAACAAAGTTCTCCATCATTTTTCCATTCATTAGACTCTCCAGCACTACGATTCACATAGCCAGGGACTGGAGAATGCCGAGTGCTGACAGCACTGTGTAAACATGCAGCCCATGCCATACAAGTATGAAAATCTACAAGTGATTCCCAGGGCGGCAGGGTCACACAGAATACTACACACACTCTGACACATGTTACTTATCACACACAGCCTCCCAAGTTCCTCCTCTTTATAGAAAAGCACCCAATACAATGCACTGCATCCAGATGCTGCACATCCCTGATCTGCAATGACCTGAGCATGGTTATAAAGAGATTCATGCATGTTCTTCTGTACCTCTGCTCAGACCTTCTGCAATCACACCATTTGTGAAGAAAGTTTTGCATCCAACTGGGTAAATATAACACATAATGACACAATAAGGCAGGTCACTGCATGTGGATATGTCAGAGGAAAAACACTCATACAGAATACTGCAGAGCCCCACACACAGCACTGCAGAGCCCTGACCACTGACATTCATAACACAGCTCCACACTTTGTAGCAAATGCTGAACATTTCCAAGATATAGTCTTTGTAACAAAGCAAGCACTTTGTTCTAAATAATAAACATTTCTGCATGATACACCAACAGCAATACACATGCTGCTATTCACCCCACATTAAAGCATGCACCCTGCACACTAGACAGTCTACCACACTGCTTTACAGAATACAAGCCTGTCCTATGGGTTGTGTACAATCATATGGCACTATGGGTTGTGTACAATCATATGGCATTACAGCCTGTCCTATGGGTTGTGTACAATCATGTGGCATTACAGCCAGCCCTATGGGTTGTGTACAATCATATGGCATTACAGCCGGCCCTATGGGTTGTGTACAATCATGTGGCATTACAGCCGGCCCTATGGGTTGTGTACAATCATATGGCATTACAGCCGGCCCTATGGGTTGTGTACAATCATATGGCATTACAGCCGGCCATATGGGTTGTGTACAATCATGTGGCATTACAGCCTGTCCTATGGGTTGTGTACAATCATGTGGCAATAATGCCTGTCCTATGGGTTGTGTACAATCATGTGGCATGAACGCCTGTCCTATGGGTTGTGTACAATCATGTGGCATGAACGACTGTCCTATGGGTTGTGTACAATCATGTGGCATGAACGCCTGTCCTATGGGTTGTGTACAATCATGTGGCATGAACGCCTGTCCTATGGGTTGTGTACAATCATGTGGCATTAACGCCTGTCCTATGGGTTGTGTACAATCCTACAGGGCTAAAGCCTGTCCTATGGGTTGTGTACAATCATGTGGCATTAACGCCTGTCCTATGGGTTGTGTACAATCCTACAGGGCTAAAGCCTGTCCTATGGGTTGTGTACAATCATGTGGCATTAACGCCTGTCCTATGGGTTGTGTACAATCATGTGGCATTAACGCCTGTCCTATGGGTTGTGTACAATCATGTGGCATTAACGCCTGTCCTTTGGGTTGTGTACAATCATGTGGCATTAACGCCTGTCCTTTGGGTTGTGTACAATCATGTGGCATTGAAGCTTGTCCTATGGGTTGTGTACACTACTACAGGACTAACGCCTGTCCTATGGGTTGTGTACAATCATGTGGCATTAACTCCTGTCCTTTGGGTTGTGTACAATCATGTGGCATTACAGCCTGTCCTATGGGTTGTGTACACTACTACAGGACTAACGCCTGTCCTATGGATCTGAAGGCTGTCCTATGGGATGTGAGTAATCCTATGGAATGACAGTGTATCCTATGGGCTGTGTACACTACTACAGGACTAACGCCTGTCCTATGGATCTGAAGGCTGTCCTATGGGATGTGAGTAATCCTATGGAATGACAGTGTATCCTATGGGCTGTGTACACTACTACAGGACTAAGCCTGTCCTATGGATCTGAAGGCTGTCCTATGGGATGTGAGTAATCCTATGGAATGAGGGTTTATCCTATGGGCTGTGTACAATCATACAGAATGTGAGAAGCAGGTGGCACATTGCAGAGAAGCATTGCCTTCATACAGGAGGAGGATGATGTGTGTACAGATCAGACACACACACATGTACCTGCTGTAGAGTAATACATACATGATGTGAGAATGGGCCCTCCATACACTGCAGAGGTATGATGCATGGTGACCCGTGCAGTGTCCTGTAGTCCTCCATGCCCCCTCCCCCCCGGGGCTCTCACCTGGCTCAGTCTGCACCGTCTCTTCTGGCAGCTCGGTTCTGCCTCTTCCCCAGGCCGGCTCCCTCCGCACAACGGGAACCGGCCCTGGCCGTGTGACAGCCGCCTCCTCCTGAGCCCTCCCCCCGGAGCCTCGCCCTCCTATCCTCTCCTTATCTCTCGGTTCCGTATATACATACTGCTACACCGGCCAGAGCCGCCGACACTGCGAGACCACGCCCACTGCCTCATTACACATGCAGAAGTCGTGTTCTCTGGCCACGCCCACCCGCTGATTATCTATTAATGAGACGTCTACACAGGTCACACCCAGCTCCTTATTTATTCATAGTGAGGTGCCATGGATTTTCCATTCATCAGAGGCATGGGGAGGGCGACACGCTGCAGAGCGATGAGGAGTCATAGCGGAGCGGGTATGCAGATCACAGCACACACTATACAATCTCACTGCAATACAGAGTCTACCTGATTTCATACACATGCCATGAATGGCGAGGATTGTCCTTGTAGTACATTACATTTACCAATCCTGTGTTATATGATGACCTACCCCCCCCCCCCCAATGTATCAATCTCTATACAATCACACAGCTCCGTGCACTGACCGTCTTTAATATTGATTGGACCCTGGGCAAACATTACAAGCCCCCTCCCCCCATGCAATTTCGCTCTCCACCTGCTCTGAGACCTACAATAAATAGCAGCTGGACTCAAAATCAGTTTACTGAATCAGATCAGGCAGCAATTGCGATTGGTTGCCAAAGGTTGCAGTGTATCATTACTGCTCACTGACTGGCTGCTAGAGGTTTCAGCACACATTACTGCTCTCTGATTATTTGCTAGAGATTACAGCACGGGACTTCTGCTTGTTAATTGGTTGCTGGAGATTACTGTACATCAATACTGCTCACTGATTGGTTGCAAGAGGTCAGTGCGCATCATTACGGCTCACTGATTAGTTGCTAGAGATTACAGCACATAATCTCACTGCCTGCACACCATGAACTGGGGAGGTGAAGAGACCCATCAGGGGTCAAATCCTGGGGGAAAAAAGTGTGGGAACTCCCACCCAAGATCCACTCCCCCACCAAAAGAAAAAATGATACGCTCATATGCATAATTACTACTCTGCATGTTTTTTTTTCCAGCAAATTCTTTCTAAATCCCGCGATAACTCGCGGCAGACCTCCGCAATGTCTCCTGGGAACAATGACAAAAGCTCCCAGGAGACATTGCGGCATCGAGGAAGTGACGGAATACCCGCACACTACCTGATGAGTCCATATACAGGAATCGGCCAGTAACATGAAGGATTACTAAGGTTCGCCTGCCCCTGACAGTGACTCGAGCCGGGCATCGCCGCTTAGTGAAGGATTGGCTCAGACGGCTCGGTTGCTCTAGTCCTGCAAAGGGAACTGAGTTCCTACTGTGAAAAAAGTGCAGGAACTCTGTTCCACTTCCCACGCGTTCCCGCAGGACTTGAGCCCTGGGACCCATCAATAGACTGAAAACTCCTAGGGATCCTGGGATCAGTGGCAGTGGCAGTGCTGGAGGAGGGGAGAATGTGATTAGTGGCAATGCTGGGGGGTTGATGGGATCAGTGGCAGTGGTGGGGGGATAGGAGGCAGTACACTGGCAAATTCTGAATCCTGTGGAGCAAGGATATGCAATTAGCGGACCTCCAGCTGTTGCAAAACTACAAGTCCCATCATGCTTCTGTCTCTAAGTGTCATGCTGTGGCTGTCAGAGTCCTGCTATGCCTCATGAGACTTTTAGCTCTGCAACAGTTGGAGGTTCGCTAATTGCATATCCTTGATGTAGAGCAAAGATGGAAATCTTTGGCAAGTAGATAGCGGGGTATTCTACAATGAAGACCAATGTGAGGGGGGGGGGATTATACAATGACGACCAATGTGAGGGGGGGGGGGATTATACAATGACGACCAATGTGAGGGGGGGGGGGATTATACAATGACGACCAATGTGAGGGGGGATTTGCACTGACCACCGTGTAACAGGGTTTTATTTTATGCCACCAATATTAAGATGGATTTCTATACTGACACCAAAGTAATAGGAGCATTTATACCAATTACCAGTGCAAGGGGGAATATATAATCTCCAGTTAGGGTGACATTTACACTGACAACCATTGTCAAGGAGATTTGTACTGACCACCAGTAAGGTGACCCTTCTACACTGACCACCAGTGTAAAGGGGGATTTACACTGACCACCAGTGTAAAGGGGGATTTACACTGACCACCAGTGTAAAGGGGGATTTACACTGACCACCAGTGTAAAGGGGGATTTACACTGACCACCAGTGTAAAGGGGGATTTACACTGACCACCAGTGTAAAGGGGGATTTACACTGACCACCAGTGTAAAGGGGGATTTACACTGACCACCAGTGTAAAGGGGGATTTTGCATGTACCACCAATGTAAAGGGAAATGTACACTGATCAACAATGTAATGAAGAATTTACAACAATCAATGTAATGGGGGATTTCTACACTGGACACTAATGTAAGGGGTAATTGGAAATTTACATGGACCACCAATGTAAGGGCTCTTTCACACAGGCGGTTCTGCTTTGATCAATCTGCTGATCCTCGTTGAGCAGGCGGATGGCTGTGCAGAGATGGACCTGTCAGAGCCCCGATCTCCTCTATGGGGAGATTGGATGAAACCGAACCGCCTGTCCGTTTTTTAATTCAATCCTCCAGACAGATTGAAAATAGGGTCTCCATCCGTCTGGATTTCACAGCATCGGATACGGACGGATGTCAGTGGACATGTCACTGCTGACATCCACCACTCCATAGCGGTAAATAGAACGTCCGATGTGTCCCATGGAGATCATTTCCATCACTCCCTGTCCTATAGCTAAAACTGTAAGTGAGAGGAAATCCCTCCAAAGTGAGGGAATCTCTGGTTGTCACCAGAACTACTGTCCCCCATTGGAAGATTTCTCTTCTATTCTTGTTTTTGTGACAACCCAAAATTTGGAGTTTTCTTTGTTTTTCTCTGTGTCCCGCAGACGCACAGCAATAAAAGCCTGACGGGTGTTTTAATCCATCTCCACCAGGGGGGGGGGGGGGGCAACAGGGCAATTGCCACCCTGAGAAATTAGCAAATTTCTAGTTGCGGAATTTGCGGGCGCCGGAGAGTCTGAGCGGGTTTGCGGCTCGGCGGTGAGCGAGAGTCAGAGTGGGTGGTCAGCTGGTCGGCTCTGTGGGTGAGCAGGTGGCTGGCCAATCAACAAGCCGGGGGAGCAGAGAGATGACAGTGTGTCTCACCGCCCTGCGCCCACCCTGCATCCCTGCAGTAATTTCCGCCCTCACTGTGCAGGCAGCAGAGAGATTACATCATCTCTCAGCTGCCTGACTCTGAGAAGCAAAACACCACCTTAGCATGTGACAATCCGCAAGGTGAGGTGGCAAGTGACAATCTGCATCTGGTGGCAGGCAAGTGACATTCCGCAACTTGTGACAATCCGCAACATGTGGCAGGTGGTGTGGCAAGTGACAATCCGCAACGTGTGGCAAGTGACAATCCGTAACGTGTGGCAAGTGACACACTCGGGGCTCCCACTGATTCTGCATTATGGTGAGCTGAACTATTTCAATCAGCCTGATACCATAAAAACCATGGTGCCATGGTACCAGTCATTTCCCTGATAAATTGCCCCCCAGAAAAATATTTTCTGGTAGTGCCCCTCCCGAGACTAGACTCTGGATCCGCCCCTCATCTCCACTCTATCCAAAACTAAAAATCTTTGGTTATACTTTAATGCTAGCTATAAATCCTAATGATTGTTCCGATCTTTCAATGAAACAATTTGACATCTGCAGGAATTTAGTGATTGTTTCACCATAGCTCCCAACAGTCTCTTTGGAACCGAATCCCTCCGTCCTTTTTCTTCTTCATTGTCCCTCCTTTTGATATGATGTATAGACCTGTATATAATTGTATGTCGTATTATAAGTCTTTTACTGCACTAAACATTTCACCAACCGCTAAAGGGCTCTTTCATACGGGCGGGCTCAGCAGAAATCGATCCGCTGATCCCTGCTGAGCAGGTGGATGACAGATCTGTCTCCACTCACTGTGCAGAGACAGACCTGTCAGAGCCCAGCTCTCCTCGATGGGGGGGGGGGGTGATGGGATGAAAATGGAAGGAATGTATGTTTTTCACCCGCCCCGCCCTGCCAGACAGATGAGCAGGATCAGATCGGATAGAAGTGGGTGTTAGTGAACATTTCACCGCTGACATCCACTGCCCCATAGGAGTGAATGGAGGATCTGATCAGGTCCGCCTGAAAAAACTGACATTTGGACCTGATTGGAAAGCCCATGTAAAAGGGGCCAAATGATTGCAGTTATTTTGAAAAGCCAATATAAAGGAACAGTCACTCTTGACCCAATTTACATGGGCAAATTTAAAACTCACCACACACTACAATCTGATTGTACAACTGTGACGGTATCGGTATGATATCCCCGTCAACGTTCCCTTCTTCCCATAACGAAAATCACCCCAATATTCCACGAGGAGGGATATCCCTGGAATCGCCCAGAAAGCCACACATGAGACCAGCTTACTGCTTGAACAACACAGAGTTTTAATGGTAAGAAACCAGAGCTTATATGTGGTTACAACTGTTACAATGACAAATCTCCGCCCCCCCCCTCACACAGTGGGGGGTCTTCAATACAGCTCCTTTGAAATAAAGATATTTCTTTGAACTACTCAGTAGCTAGCCGAGTCGGCACCGCATATAGAGAGATAATTATCACAATGAAGCAATCAGCATAATTAACACAAGCCACTTATCTAATCACAGTAACCAGTAAACACAGGGCTAAAACAATTAACATTTGAAACAGGGCTAGCTGCAGAAGAGTAACTACAATTAACAGCCTTAAACAAGCAGGGAGGATTAACCTGAAGCATATAGGTAAAAAGTCCATCACAATGGCCCCCCTTCTTCTCCCTGCTCCGGCAAACCCGGTTGGACCTTTCCTGGTCCAGTAGGGTTGACGGGTTCAGAGCTTTTAGTCCGAGGTTAACTCCGTTTGGCATGACTGACCTCCCTTGACAACTGCTCCCGACTCAGGTATGCCACCGGGTCGTCAGATCACACGCCGGTCAGTCCCCAAGTCTTTGTGCGATCTGCAGAGTCACCAGAAGTCAGTGTGAAGATGGCGAATGGGTCTGTGCGCCGCCATCTAGGTGTCCCGCTATGGGAGGGGCAGGTTATGGCTCTGAAGTGACAATCACAGGAGATTCATAAAAAGAAAAAGTTATATTTGTTGAAGTGCTGTAGCACTGGTGCTCAGAGTTCGGGGGGGGGGGGGGGAGAGGGGACTCAGAGCCCCATAAGGTCAGCCACCCCCTGCTCCCTCCGCAGCCGCCGGTTCTCCTCTTTGAGCTTCTCCAGCTCCATCTCCAGTTCATGGAGCCTGGGGGGGTCAGCCCGCTGTGACCTCAGGTGGTTGTTCTCCTCCTCCATGCGGCTTATGCACTCCTCCAGCTCCATGTACTCACGGATCAGATCCTGCTTGCTCATGTCCTGCAGGCTCTCCACGTGGTCCTTCATCATCAGGAACTGGGTGGGGGTGTAAGGGGCCACCGGTGGGCCCTTGGCGAACATCTCGGCCCGCATCTGGGATGCCCGCTGTGACTCCCTCTCCTCCAGTCGCTTCTTCTCCTCCCAGGTCCGCTGGTTATATGACTTCCAGGACCTCTTCTTCTTGGAGGTTAGCTGGCGGTGCCTCTTTCTGCCCAGCTCCCTCCAAGGCCCCTCCGGCTCATGGCTGTCGCCCATGACCAGCTGACAATGGTGTTCCCTGTTGTCCGTAATAACAGATTGTACCATGAGGGCTTCGTAAGGGGTGCCCAATGGTTCTTCCTGACCCAGCTCCTGGGGATCCCAAGCCGAGTCTACACAATGGGCTGCTGCTGGTGGGCGGTACCCAGGTTGAGACCAATTTGACCTGGTGTTGTCATTCATGGGGCAATTCTGCTTGAAGTGACCCAACTGTTTGCACCGGAAGCAGCGTTGTTCGTTGTCCTCCTGGCGTGGGTAGCGAGGGCTATATGTCATCGGTCTGTTAGGCGGTTGGTATCTAGCGGCTGGTGGGTGTGAGGGCGCCGTTGGTTGTGGGGGTTGTACCCGTGGTGTGACCTGGTTTGTCTTGCGAGTATCCGCATATTCATCCGCCAACTTCGCGGCCTCTGGTAGAGTCATGGGCCTGCGATCTCTCACCCAATCCTTGACGTCCGTCTGGATGTGATTGTAAAATTGCTCCAGGAGCATTAGTTGCAAAATGTCCTCTGCGGTGGTGGCCTGGCTGCTGTTAACCCAGTTAGAGGCCGACAGGGACAGCTGGCATGCCCATTCCGCATAAGAGTCTTTCGTGGTTTTGCGTGAGTCCCTGAACTTCTGTCGGTGGGACTCTGGGGTTACTGCATAGCGAGCCAGGAGCACTTCTTTAACCCGGGCGTAGCTATGGATATCCTGATCTGGCACGGTCCGGAAAGCATCAGAAGCTTTGCCTGACAGTTTGCCTGACAATATTGCAACCCACTCTCTTCTAGCTATTCGGTGCAGGTTACATTGTCGCTCAAAATCCGCCAGGAAGTTATCAATCTCACAGTCCTTTTCATCAAAAGCTTTAAAAGCGCTAAACGGAATCTTCCTTGCGTCTGCTGTGCTGTACTCACTGTTCGGAGAAGGTGCGGCTGCTTGTTGGACTGCTGCCAGTTTTAACTGTAGTTCTGCGTCCCTTATTTGTTTAGCCTTCTGTAGTTCTGCGTCCCTTATTTGTTTAGCCTCCTCCGCTAACAGGTCCATCACTTTCAGCACCACATCTGTCGTTGGGTTCGGGCCGAACCACGCTAGCTTCTCTCTCATTAGCTTGTTGGCTGGCGATTCCTCCTGAATCACTGGTGTATCCATCTCTTGTACTGCTGGCGTTGCTGCAATCCCGTCCTCCTGGTCTAGCTCCATTGATTCCGCTATGATGACCCGCTTGGTTTTGTTGCTAGCAATCCTTCCAGTAGTTCTTCCAGTAGTTCTTCCAGTGTCTGCTTGGAATCCGGGTGTGAAGGAGAGTAGAAGGGAAGATCCCACTGCTGCCACCAATTTGTGACGGTATCGGTATGATATCCCCGTCAACGTTCCCTTCTTCCCATAACGAAAATCACCCCAATATTCCACGAGGAGGGATATCCCTGGAATCGCCCAGAAAGCCACACATGAGACCAGCTTACTGCTTGAACAACACAGAGTTTTAATGGTAAGAAACCAGAGCTTATATGTGGTTACAACTGTTACAATGACAAATCTCCGCCCCCCCCCTCACACAGTGGGGGGTCTTCAATACAGCTCCTTTGAAATAAAGATATTTCTTTGAACTACTCAGTAGCTACAACAACCAACTTTTTTACTGTATCTACCATTAAATATGTAATGATTCCTGATTGCATACAGATTGATTGGGAAGTTGTTGTTGGTAGATCTAAAGTTGACTGTACAAAGCTCATATGGTCAGGTTGTAACATTTACAGTGAGCCTAAGGTGATGTATTGGGATGGGGGATCTGGAAAATTCAGAAAAGTCATGGTAGGGCAGGCCATACACTGTTCAAAACTTCAAAAATTCAGCAGGAACCGGCCAAGATTTGAACTGTTAATGGGCAGGCAGAATGTATCAAGTTGATCAATCAACTTGGGTACAACCAGCCTGCTGGATTCTTTGTGATCATCGCTAGCAGCTGCTTTAGCTGCTGGTGATAATCACTGTCTCCCCTCTTCTGGGAACCTGTCAACATGTATGGCAGCCTTGGTTGTATGTCACACCTAAGGCTGGCCATACATGGTTCGAATTTCGAAATAATTTTCTTTTAAAAATCAGAAAATTCCTGCGTTTTGTGATCCAATGGTGCCACCATTCATTTTGAAATTCGACCAACCAAGCCTTCCATTTCACCTCCTGTTGCAACAGAAAGTTATTTTCATGGCCGGGAATCTTCTTTTTCTTTCTGGGGTATGTTCTTTTCTTGCACATGTGCATTTCTTTTTCCATTGCACGATTCTCCCATCATTGATTAGAAAATCGTTTGTTTTTCCAACATGTCAGATTATTCAAATTTTGATAGCCACACAAAAATCGTCTGTTTCTGCAGCCCACTAATGGTGCGAAATACGAACGAAAATACTTAAAAAAAATGCAGAACGTTCATAAACATGCGTATATGCACCTATGCATGTTAATGGGCAGAATTAATATTCATAGATTAATAGAATGTTAACGCAGCGTAAATGCGCACAAACCTATGTACAATGCAAGCCTTTTACTGCATTTTTTTATGTGGCTTTTCTTCTGCCAGAAGAAAAGGTGTTCAGAGGAGCTGCGCAAACACTTGGTGTGCATGGGGCCTAAAAGAAACAAAATATAAATAGTTTGATGCACATTGCTTTAGCAAAGGATTTGTCATCCAGTTATCCACTTCTGGACCGACCACCACATATATACTGCATCAGGGTGGCCTGGCTGTGCAAAATCACGTACCTGTATGTGATTTTTGTGCACACGATCTGGGGCATGCCGCTCCCCCTGTGATTAGACGCAGCAGGAGCCAATCGGCAGGTCTGGCAACCGCGGTGGAGGAAAGGCAGAACGGCGGTCTGCCTATGTAAACAAGGCAGACTGCTTTTCTGTCACGAAGTAAAAGATCTTGTGTTTCTGCTAATTGGAAACACGGATCTCCCTTTTCCTCCAGTGCATTCACTCCTCCCCACAGTTCGAATTTACTCCCTGGGAGCACACTTAACCCCTTGATTGCCCCTTTGTATTAACCCCTTTCCCTGCCAGTGTCATTTATACAGTGATATGCAAATTACTGGTTGAATATGACAACTATTTTGTTTTAATGGATGTTCTGCTCATTGTCCATTTTTATATATGTTAGATTCTCAAGCTCCAGAAGAAGCACTGATGCTCACAACATTTGTTATGCCTCAGGCTCAACCACACAATCGTATCAATCTTTGGAATATTCAATTCAGACTATTGTATTTATCATTGGAAATAACTAGTATTACTGGTGGGTATGAATGCTATTTAGGTTAATCATTAGAATGTTTTTTAACTTTATGTACATGCTGTTTTAACACTATTCAAATATAAACATATATTAAAGCGGGGGGTTCAACCATAAAACATTTTTTTTTTTAAAAAATCCCCTTAGATGGATGCTCGTTTTGTCTAGGGGAATCGGCTAGTTGTTTTAAAATATGAGCTGTACTTACCGTTTTCGAGATGCATCTTCTCCGTCGCTTCCGGGTATGGGTCTTCGGGAGCGGGCGTTCCTTCTTGATTGACAGTCTTCCGAGAGGCTTCCGATGGTCGCATCCATCGCGTCACTAGTAGCCGAAAGAAGCCGAACGTCAGTGCGGCTCTATACTGCGCCTGCGCACCGACGTTCGGCTTCTTTCGGAAAATCGTGACGCGATGGATGCGACCGTCAGAAGACTGTCAATCAAAATAGGAACGCCCATACACGGAAGCGACGGAGAGGATGCATCTCGTAAACGGTAAGTACAGCTCATATTTTAAAGCTAAGGAAAAAAAGTGTTCTGTATGGGTGAACCCCCGCTTTAAGCAATTTACATGGGTGTGCCTATAAAGTCCAATTTCTAATTTTCGATTTCCGTTTTTAAATTTATACAGTGACGGTGCATTTTTAAGCACTGATCACTGTATTGGTGTCAGCGGTCCCCAAAAAGTGTCACTTGGTGTCAGATATGTCCGCCGCAATATTGCATTCCTGCTACAAACCGCTGATTGCTGCCGTTTCTGGTAAAAATAAGTCCATAAAAATATCCCATAGTTTAAAGATGCTATAACTTTTGTGCAAACCAATCATACACTTATTGGGATTTTGATTACCGGTATGTACCAACATACATATTGGCCTAAATTGATGAAGTTTGATAAAAAAAAAAAAATGTATTGAGTTGTTTTTCATTTTTGCAAAGTAAAACATTATTTACAAAATTGTCGTGTTTTTTTTTTTTTTTTTGTTTATAGCACAAAAAATAAAAACCGCAGAGCTGATCAAATACCACCAAAAGAAAGGGGGGTAAAAAAGGACATATATTATTTTTGGGTACAGTGTCAAGACCACACAATAAATAAATAAAAAAATATATATATAATATAATATAATAAAATATATATCAGAGACCCTAGAGAATATATATATTGTTTGGGATTTCTAAGTTATATTTCTAGCAAAAAATACTGATTTTAACATAAGTAACAAGTATCAGAAAAAGGCTTGGTCTTTTTAAAAGAGTAAAGTTTTTTTTTTTCCAGTTTTATACTTGCCTAGGTGGGTGTAGCATGGGTCTGTATCCCAGCGCTTCTGCACTGATCGTTAATTGCCAATCGATCGGTTTTCAGAGCTCCATGAGCAGAGGGCTGTAGACTGCCAGTCACAGCTCTCTTCTCCCTCTTTGCTCACTGGATCGCTGGGCTGTGGAAGGGGCAGGGGTGGCCAGCTCAGGCTCTCAGTGGCTCGCTGAGAGGCTGAGCTGGGTGTTGGACCAGGCACCTGATGGATCCAGACTTTGTCAAGATGACGCTGTGACTGACACCTGTGATGTCAACAGAGACCGGACGTCAAACGGGTCACCGAGCACTCCTGTGATCCAGAGAAGTACAACCAAATGAGCTTTGGCTGGACTTCTCCTTTAAGTATTTAAACTGACCTCATTTGCAGACCAAAGTTCATCCAGTTTGATCTGTAAAGGAAACAGAAAAGCCACCCACTCCTCCGCTGCCATCATATTATTGACCAGACGGATCCAATCAGCCCATCTAGGAATATGGGTTGACTTCTAATGGATGGGGATCAGACCTCTGGCTGCATTTAGGAGGTCAAGGGGGCATCCCATAATACCCCTAACCCCATCCCAGGGTAGGGGATTCCTATTCAAGGTAGCGCTACACATGTGGAAGGTTCTGTTTGTATGGATCTGTAAGATTTTTTAGGTAGATAAAGAGATTTGTGAGGTTTGGATGGTTCTCTGTGCCTGAGCAAGGCAACTATATTTCAGAATTTTGATTCTGCACAATAGAGAGACTTGTAAAGTAGGGAAAGCTTTTCTGCTTGAAAACGATGCCTATAATTTGTGCCGCTTTGCAGATGATGAGGAGACCTGAAAGGAATAAAAATGTTACAGCCTGGTAAGGAGAGACTGTTTGGTTTGGATATTGCCTTCACATAGTGAAAATTTAAACTTTGTGGCTTAAAAAAAAAAATTCTTTACACATATAGTTTGAGAGAACAAATCTTCATCTCGTATCTTGGGATATAAAATAATCGGCAATTTTAAGACTCTCTGCACATACTGGAAAGCGAGTAAAGCATTTTGAAGCTTCCAAGCAAAGTATGTACAGTATATCTAGAGAAGGATAAAACTCTGTTTACAAAAAGAATATGTCACGCATTTTTCATTTCATCTGAACCACTTAAACGTCATCCCACAGGGTGTTTGATAAGTGAGCTGCTTCACAGAAGAGATGGCAGGGGCAAGCGTCACCACCACTGATTAATGGCATTGAATAAACCACAAGACCAAATCAATTGTTCCGGCCAGCAGGGAAAAAAACACAATAGTTTATACACTGCGCAATGGCACAGACCAATTGCCCCTGTCACTGCCTGTCTTCTTCATTTTATTTAGTGCCCATGACAGCCTGCCGTGGCTCTTCATGTCCACTGCTGCCCGTTTTCACATTTTGTCTCTTGGGTACAATACTAATGAGGTTACATATCCACATTTAAAAACAAGAACAACACTATACTTGGCGTGATTTATTTTATTGTAGGCTGACAAGCGGAGATCACAAACTGCACACTAACAAGTCACTGGTCATGAAATATTTTGGGTATTTGACACTTGTATCAGAGATTCTGAGAGAAAACAGAAATTTACACCAGGTTCTAGGATTGGTGTAAGAACCTCTAAGCAGGAAATGAAGTGGTCATTTATTAAAGGGAATCTGTAAGAACTGGAAATATTCAGTTCACTCCTTAGGTGGTGGCTTGGAATAAGAACGCAGTTTGTGAAGTCTGATCTCCCATCCTGCAAACATGCTCCAGGTCAATAACTCACAAAGTATTAGGCCTCGTACACACCACCCAACATGTCCGATGAAAACGGTCCACGGACCATTTTCATCGGACATGTCCGCTGGGATCATTTGGTCTGATGTGTGTACACACCATCAGACCAAATTCCCAGCGGACAGAATACGCGGTGACGTGGCGGCGACGATGACGCCGCGACGTGCACGCACCAGGAAGTTCAATGTTTCCACGCATGCGTCGAATCACTTCGACGCATGAGTGGGATTTCGGGCCAGCGGACATCTCCGATGAGTCGTACTGACCATCGGACATGTCCGACGGACAGACTTCCAGCGGACAAGTTTCTTAGCATGCTAAACTTTTGCCTGCTGGAAACCTGTCCGCTAGGCCGGGAAACTGTCCGGTCGGCCCTACACACGACCAAACATGTCCACGGAAACTGGTCCGACGGACCAGTTTCAGCGGACATGTTCGGTCGTGTGTACAAGGCCTTAAAGGTGCAGGTTCTAGGGCTGTCATCCCGATCCTGCCTTTAAAACCAAATCCTCACTGCTAATCACATTCACTTTTGAGCAAAACATGCATAGAGCAGCAGCTGACCTTTTTATTTCATTCAGTTGCAGTTGCTGAGAGGCTGAGCCAGGTGTGGGTCCAGGCATGTGGGCAGATCCTGACCATATAGTCATGATCTTTCCTGCGCCTGAACCAGCTCTGTGACATCAGCCAACAGTGGGCTTCAACGAGTCACAGGAGTGCAGAATGAACTGCACTCCTGTGATCCGCAAAAGTACAGCCAAATTAGCTGTGGCTGTACTTCTCATTTAAAGTAAATATGTTCTTTGCTCATTAAAGTAAAACTATAGGCAAAACTTCATTTTTTTTTTCTTTCATTTAATGTTGGATAGAGCAAGGGAGGGTTATAACTCCTGTCAGAGATCAGACAGACATGGTCAGGTGGATAGCCGAGGTCAAACACAGGAAGCAAACAGGAGTCAGGTCAAGGACAAGCCGGATCAGGAACAGGAATATCACGGAGATAATGCACTGGAGGAGCCGAAGATCAACCAGCAAATGCAAACACTAGCAGACTTCCTTATACAGGCCCATGTGACCTGCTGGTAGAGATACTGGGTCCTAAAGTCCTTCTCCTGCCAGAGATGCTGGGTCCTAAAGTCCTTCCTCTGCTGTTAGTTCCCAGACAGTGCCCCCCCTGATGGGCAGCCCCCGGGTGCGCATTTGGGCAATTGTGTCTGTATTTGGTAGGGGCATGTACATTGGCTTCAGGTTCCCAGGAACTCTCTTTGAGTTGATACACTTTCCATTTAATTGGGAATTGGGTTTGTCTCCCTCGCTTCCTGCAGTCCAGGATTGATTCTACCTCAAATTGTGGTGGTGGTGGCTTCGCTTTCCCTGGAAATGGATCTTAACCAATGGTTTAGGCAAGGTGGTATCAAAGACCGGCTGGATCCTATGAGTCAGGCAGAGACAGTTCGTACGCCACTGGGTTTATCGCGTTTGATATGAAAGGGACCAATATACCTTGGCCCTAGCTTCCGTGAAGGGCAGGTCAATTTCAGGTTGGCAGTAGACAGCCACACTTTGTCCCCTACCTTGAAGGCAGGATTCCCCCTCCGTTTCCGATCAGTGTTTTTTGTAATTCATTCGGGCTTTCTGTATGGACTCCCAGAGGACCTGATAATTGTTTTGTATGAAAACCTCTCTGTTCTGCAAGGCGGGTACAGTAGTTTCAGGCAGGGCAGCAGGGTGAAATCCATAATTGGCCCAGAATGGGGACTGGTTCGCAGCTGAATTCTGCCAGTGGGAGCACCAGGGTTTGGTTTTTGCTTTCCGTTTGCCCATTGCTTTGGGGATGATAGACAGTTCCACTTCTAAGGCTTTACAAAGGGCTCTCCAAAACCTGGAGGTAAATTGCACTCCCCGGTCTGAAACGATGTTTGGGAGTCTGTGAAGTCTTCTCTCCTTGATAAAAATATGAGCTGTTTCCGCCGCAGAGGGAGAACCAAGCATTGGTATGTAGTGGGGCATCTTGGATAGTCTCTCTACCACAACCAAGATGGTTGTGAAGCTTTCAGAGGGAGGAAGGTCAACAATAAAATCCATAGAGATAATTTCTCAGGGGCGATTAGGGATAGGCAGGGGTCTCCATAACCCCCAGGCTTTGGCTTTTTCGCCTTTGCTATGTCGACATGTAGTGCATGACTTGACGTAGGATCTGCAGTCCCGACTGAGGTTAGGCCACCAAAAGAACCGCTGAAGGAGTTTGTTGGTCTTTAAGGCCCCAAAGTGCCCTGCAAGTTGGTGGTCTTGGAATGTCCTGAGAACCTAAGATCTTGCTTCCTGAGGTACGAAGATTTTGTCCTGGTGCCAAAGTAATACATCCAGCCTTCTTAATGAGTCATGTTCAGATTCAGGGCAAGATGTAGAAACTTGTTCTATTGATGCCTTTTCGGCTTGGTTGAATTGGAAAAAAATATTGCACAGATAAGATGGTGCTTGGAGGAGCACATTCAGTAGATTCGGGGAACATCCTGGACAGGGCATCGGTTTTCCCGTTTTTTTAACCCGGGCGGTATATCAGGTGGAAATTAAATCTAAAATAAAAATGACCCATCTGGCTTGTCGAGGTCTTGGGCATTTTGCAGATCTTAGATATTCCAGATTTTTGTGATCTGTGAAAATCACAATTGGGTGATTAGCACCCTCCAGTAGATACCTCCATTCTTCAAGGGTGACTTTAATTGCCAGGAGTTCTCTCTCGCCCACATCATAGTTTCTCTTGGCCTGATTCAGCTTCCTGGAGCAAAAGGCTACTGGATGAAGCAGGGCCTTTGGTCCCTGATGCTGAGAGAGCACGGCTCCCGTAGCTACTTCTGAGTCCACCTCAAGGACAAAGGGAAGAGCTGGGTCTGGGTGTTGCAACACAGGAGCAGAGGTGAAGAGGGCCTTCAGTTTTTCAAAGGCTGTTTTGAGAATCCTGGTTCCAGGAGAAGTATGAGTGTAGGTGAGTGAGCTGGGTGATCAGAGCAATGATATTCGAGAAATTTAAAAAAAAATTCCTATAAAAGTTTTTCGGATAACCGCCCGACGCTTTTTTTTTTACGTCGTTTGCGTTCGGCTTTTTCCTGCGTATAGTTACCCCTGCTATATGAGGGGTAGCTAATGTTAAGTATGGCCGTCGTTCCCGCGCCGAGTTTTGAAATTTTTACGTTGTTTGCGAATACGGATTGTGACGTCATTTAGAGCAATGCACACTAGGAGATTTTACGGACGGTGCATGCGCCGTTTAAGTAAATGTAAAAAACGCGGGGTCAAGGGAAATTTAAATAAAACACGCCCCCTACATCCCCATTTGAATTACGCGGCCTTACGCCGCAACATATACGCTACGCCGCTCTAACTAAGGGCGCAAGTTCTTTGTGAATAAAGAACTCGCACCCAAAGTTAGAGCGGCGTAACGTATCGGAGATACGTTACTCGGGCCGGACAGATACGCCAATGTATCTGAATCCGGCTCACTGAGTACAATTAGCCCGAGCTGTCCAATAAAAATGCTGCAGTGGAGTTATGCCTCCCACTGCAGTGTCATAGAAGGGGCTTGTGTCTAAAAGACAAATGCTTCCTTAAAGCCCAGCTTTCTTAACTACTAAGGAAAAAAACATGGGTATTACGATTTACCCATAATCCCATGTTTATCTCACACAGTTAAGAGGAAGAATGAGAATCTGCTGCTGTTGAAAAGGTACTGTTATAATCAAGCTAAAGCATATTATAATGCTTTGTTATAAGATGATGATTTATTTACTGTGAAATTACTGGTGTGAAGTTATAACAGTAATTTTGTCCGTTAAGCTACCTGCTTGAGTACAGTTTTGAAAAATATAGTAAATTACCTTAAAAACCATATATAATAATAATTTGTATATTTATGGCAATTTCCCCTTGCCACCCAGGCCAATTCTGACGCTTCTCTCCTACATGTAAAAATCATAATTTTTTTTTTTTTTTTTACTAGAAAATTACGCAGAACCCGCAAACATTATTTATTTTATATAGATGGATATTGTTTAAGCAGAAACCCTAGGGAATAAAATGGTGTTCGTTGCAACTTTTTATCAAACTCATTTTTTTTTTTGAAAAAACTTTTCATGAATATATGTTAAAAAAAACAAAAACAAAAAAAAAAAAAAAACACTAAAGATAACAGATTTTTTTTGTATAATGTGAAAGATGTTACACCAAGTAAATGGATACCTAACATGTCACGCTTTTAAATTGTGCACACTGGAGGAATGGCACCAAACTTCAGTACTTTACATGTGTTGCAGAGGAGGTCTAGTGCTAGAATTATTGCTCTAACGATCGTGGTGTATGTAACCTGTGTGTATCTAGCTCTAAAACTAGCCAGTGCCTCCCAGCCACTGACCTCCCCGCAGATTCCTGCCCAATGTTCCCTGAATGTAAAACCGAGGCTTATGCAACTGTATTTGAGTCTGAGGGCACACTTCACCCCAGCCATATGTAATGGGCATTTTGGACTCCCCTATCTGTGGCATGTGTATGAGGGATCAGGGGGACTTTATTCATCTAACCTGGAGATGCCCCAAACTACATCTCTACTGGGTGGGTGTTCTAAACACTATCAATAAGGTGTTTCGAACTTATATACCACGCAAGCCTAAACCATACCTATTGGGCATTTTAGATGACCTACAACTGCCGGCTCCCATGCGAGAGGGCGGTGGCTAGAGTTTTTTTTTTCAGGCTAGGCGAGTGATGCTTTGCTATTGGAAGTCTACGAACTCTCCTTCTTGCAAGGCGTGGATACAATTCATGGGGGAAACCTTTATATTGAAGGTGTGTATGTATGTATGTGTGTATGTATGTATGTACCGTATTTTTCGCTCCATAAGACGCAGCCCCCCCCCCAAAAAAAATGGGGAGAAATGTCTCTGCGTCTCATGGAGTGAATACTGACCAGGAACCCCCGCCGCTGAGCAGTATGGCCACATAGATCCAGAGCACCGCATTGCAACAGGCAATCGGCTGCAACATCACAGCCCAGAACCTCTCCAGCAGCGATCCATCTATCCTCCTGATGTGCTCATGCCATGCTGACCATCCAAGCATTGCGGAGACACCGCCAAGACCCACTGCCAGTGAAAAATGATCGGCTTTCTCCCCGACAATGCAGCACGGGCTTCACCAAAATGGCGGCGGGAGTCACAATGCACCGCCAGCTGCTGGACTTCTAGAGCCTTCCTTCTCAGCTCGAGCAGCAAGTGCAAGCTCAGAAGAACCTGTTATTACAGGTGAGCAAATTTCAACCATGCCTTGATGGTTAACTCCTTATCTCCCTCCACATATACCCAGTGAAATCTAGACTCTGGGGAGCCAGATATATCTTCTCCTCTTATGGATGTGGCAGACCTCTCTCCTTCACTGCACCCTCCTGCCACTCTCCCAGACCCCTTAGGACAATTTCCAACTACAGGCCAGCACCGCCAAGATGTGTCACTATAAAAGACATGATCATGTCACTGAGGGCCTCTATACAAGCATATGGCGGTGGAATGCACCCCATCTTGTCAGCACGAGCCAGGTGGCTATCGTCTCCTCACTCTACTATTTTAGTACACCAAAATTCTTTTAGTACACCATTTGGTTCAGAATATATTTTTTTTCTTGTTTTTCTCCTCTATAACCTAGGTGCGTCTTATGGAGCGAAAAATACGGTATGTATAAAAATCTAGCAACATAGGGACGGTCCTTGTAAATGTAATAACTTATGGGGTCCCTGGCTGGACACCCCAGGCTTAAGCCGGCTGGAGCTAGTAATGGACAGACTGCTCATAGGCTAGGCAAGATTCCCCAAGTAGGGAACGTGGGTGTAAAGCTTTGTAGTAGAAACCGAAGGTGGGGGACACATCCCTGAATGGTTAAATTAAGGCGGTTATTGCTCTGGTATTTATGAAAAAGTGGTATAATTCATGTTTTATTGTTTTTATTCAATACAACATACAAAGACTTTTGAATATGCCTGATCCTGTGTATGGTTGTCTTGAAAGTACTTCATATTTATAGTTGCTATTGGCTGCATTCCCTTATATTTCTATTTCAATAAAACTCTTTCTGATGGAAAAAAAACCAGCACTAAGCAGCTCAAGGGACACTTCTCGTTGAATGTAAGTACAATTTCCTGTGCTGTTTGTTTATTTTTTTATTTTACATTTTTAGTTTTAGCTTAGGCTTCAAAGGGTAACTGCACTTTTGTGGGGGAAAAAATTGCAAATAAAATAAATAAATAATATAGCATATAAAATTGCAACTCAAGTCATATTGTAATTGAATGAATGGTATGGTAAAATGCAATGTAGTATGGCTACCTGGAGGTTTTCAAAAAGTCTGCAATAAGCTCAGATATCGGGCATCCCCTGCAACAAAAATATAATTTTTGGTGAGATACACCCTGCAGCAAACCACGTCATAAGGGATGCAGACCCAGCAGTTTTCCTCATTATTACCCTTCAGATGCAGAAACTGATTGACAATTGTGAAACCACTCCCATTAGACTTACTTACCACATGGACACAGAGAAACACACAGGGCTTTCTTCAGAATAATAAAAGGTAGGAATCTGCAACACAGTTTGGTAAAATCCCAGAGGGGGTGTTTTTTTTTGTTTTGTTTTTTGTTTCTCAAGTTACTCTTTAACCACTTCCCACCATATACTGTAGCAAAATGATGGCTGGAAAGTGGTTCTGTTATCATGACTGAGCGTCATGACGTCCAGCAGGATAAGCCGTAATTGCGTGCCCATTGTTGGTGTGGTGTGTCAGTCTGACACCCTGCATCTCCAATCGAGGTAAAGAGCATATGTAAACAGAAGAAGCCACATATCGGCTTTTCCTCTACTCGCACTGACAGGCGCAAGTAGAGGAGAGCCTATCAGCTGCTCTCCTGACAGGGGCGGTCTGCGCATTGATTATCAGTGCAGACCCATCGAGGATGCCCACCCATGACCACCCGGTAAGCCAAGAGCCCACCAGGGATGCCAATCAGTGCCCATTAGGGAAGGCATTCTGTGCCTATCATTGATGCCTGCCAGTGCCTCTTAACCAGTGCTACCTATCAGTGCCCTCCAGTGTCACCTATCAGTGCCTCATCAGTGCAAATCGGTACTGCCTCATCGGTGCCAATCTGTGAAGGAGAAAACTTACTTATTTACAAAGTTTTGTAACAGAAACAAAGAAAATATAATTTCCAAATTTTCGGCTTTTTTTTTTTTTTTTTTTTTTTTGTGTGTAGTAGCAAAAAAAAAAAACCCAGTTGTGATCAAATACCAATAAAAAGATTGATTTGTGGAAAAAAATATTACAATTTCATTTGGGTACAGTGTTGCATGACCGTGCAATTGTCATTCAAAATGCGATAGCGCTGAAAGCTGACAATTGGTTTGGGCAGGAATGTGTACAAGTGCCCTGTTTTGAA